>NW_028327552.1:0-254099 GCF_031878675.1 Megascapheus bottae | reverse complement strand
GAAGGCAGTTGACATTGAGGGTTAATTTTATACCCTGCTACATTACCAAAGTTTTATATCAGCTCAAGCAGCTTTGGAGTAGAGTCTATAGGGTTCTTTAAATACAGAATCATGTCATCTGTAAGGAGAGAAAGTTTCAGTTCCTCTTTCCCTTTTCCTCCTCACTCCAGTTAGAATGGCCAAGATCCAGAAATCTAATAACGTATGCTGGAGGTGATGTGGCTAGGAGGGATCACTACTACACTGCTGGTGGGATTGCAAGGAAATAGAAAGACTGTAAAGTTTAGAAATTAGTTTCTGTTTCCTTCTCTCTCTCCTTCTCTATCTCTGTAAAATTTAGAAGTTCCTGTTTCTCTCTCTTTCTCTCTTTTCTCTCTTTCTCCCTCTCTTTTTGTCTCTCTCTCTCTCTCTCTCTCTCTCTCTCTCTCTCTCTCTCTCTCTCTCTTCTCTCTCTCTCTCTCTCTCTCTCTCTCTCTCTCTCTCTCTCTCTCTCTCTCTCTCTCTCTCTCTCTCTCTCTCTCTCTCTCTCTCTCTCCAATCCTTAGGCTTGAACTCAGGGCCTGAGCTACTTTTGCTCAAGGTTAGCACTCTAACATTTGAACCACAGTGCTGCTTCTGGCTTGCTTTTTCACGTAGTATTGAGGAATCTAACCCAGGCATTCATCCTTGATAGGTTAGCACTCTACCACTAAGCCACACAGTCAGCTTTTAGAGGTTTCTGACAAAGGTTTTCCTATATGCTATTATTTCTTCTGTGAGTGCTCTTAATGCTTGCTGAAGGTTGACTTTGTTTAGAAGACTTACCCTAATGCTCCCATATACAGAGATTCTATATATAGCTAAATGTTTTTCATTACTCAGAATTTCTCTATTGTGTATGTTCTGAAATGTACTGAAGACTGACTTCTGATTAAAAGTCATTGCACATTTGTTCTATTCATTAGTTTTCTTTTCTTCTATGGGAATCAGGTTTGTGATGAACACAGAAGTATGCCTTCCAGGTCAAACACTTTCCACATTTGTAATATTCATAAGGTTTTTCTCTCCTATGTGCATTTTATACTTAGTCATGCGTTCATGATGGATTTTTCATATTCTTATATTCATACGATTTTTATCCTGTGTCTGTGTGGTATCATGCAAACTCAACTATGAGTTCTTCAAAAAAATTTCCCTTTCATTTTATTCATCGGATTCTATCCTGTGGGTGTTTAGTGATAAATCTTGACTTGTGCCTTCTGGGGAAAAGACTGAACATTTGCTACATTCATTAAGGGTTTTATCTTGTGTTGGTTCTGTGACACAAGCTGAGTTTTCTTCCACAGACTAAAAAGTCTTTCCTATTTATTACATTGCTAAGGCTTCTCATATGTGTGAAATCTCTTACGCTTCCTGAAGGGTGAATACTGCACGAAAGACTTTCAACTTTGGTTATATTCCAAAGGTTTCTAATATGTGTGAATTCTGTTATGCCTCCTGTAATGTGACTTCATCTGAAGGTCTTGCCACATTTGATGCACTCGTACAGTTTCTCTCCTGTGTGTGTTCTCTGATGCAATTTGAGGGAAGACTTCCATTTGAAAGACATCCCACCTCGGTTACATTCATAAGGTTTTTCTCCTGTTTGAATTGTCTTATGCATGTTGAGGTTTGGCTTCTGTGTGAAGGACTTTCCACATATGTTACACTCATAAGGTGTTTCTCCTGAGTATATTCTCTGATGAACATGGAGTTTTACCTTCCATTTGAAAGACTTTCCGCATTCACTACATGCATAGGTTTTCTCTCCTGTGTGTGTTCTATTATGCCCACCAAGATATGACTTCCACTTGAAGGTCTTTCTGTCGGGAAGACTTTACTCATTGGTTACATTCATAAGGTTTCACTCCTGTGTGTATTCTCTGATGAACACGAAGTTTTCCCTTCCCTTGGAAAGATTCTCCACATTCATTACACTTATAAGATTTCTGTGCTGTGTGTGTTATTTGATGAACTCGAAGGTGTATCTTCTGGGTGAAAGACTTTTCACATTTGTTACATTCATAAAGTTTCTCTTCTGTGTGTCTTCTCTGGTGCAAAGTGAGGTATGATTTCAGTCTAAAAGTCTTCCCACATTTATCCCATTAAAGATTTCTCTTCTGTGTGAGATCTCTGATGTGTGCTGAGAGCTGAATTCTGGGCAGAAATTTTATTACGTTCCTCATATTCATAAGGTTTGTCTTCTCTTGGAGATCGAGGTTGGAGCGTCAGGTCTGACTTCTCAGAAATTAATATTCACACTTGATGTACGCATCACATATCTCAGGATATTTGCTCTGAGGTATTGTAAGGCGTATTTCATTACTGAAAGATTTCTCACATTCACTACATATATGAGGAGTCTCTCCTGTGTACATTTTCGGACGTGTAGTGATGGTCGGTGTTAAGTACAATATTTTTCATCACACAGTACATTTAGCAGTTTTTCTCCCTCCCTGAAGAATTTCTTGGGCAGGGAGAACAGAATTATGATACTGCAGATCTTTTGGACTGTCACAATCATGAATAAAATGCTCTGAATATCCGATGGATTTTTTAAGAACAGGAGACATACGAGATCTATATGCAGCATGCATCTCATCAGGCTTAGGAAACAGAAGCATGTTCTGACACTTAATGAACTCCTCAGTCCTCACCCCTAAGTTGTTACCGTTATTACTAATCAGCTCTGGATTGTGTGTAGAGCTCAAATTTAAAGTTGTTGCTAATCTCACGTTTTCCTCCACTTCGATACTACTTGCAACTGCTACTTCACAAAGACATTCATGTGGACTTTCCTGGCAGGTCTTGAACACATTTTCCATTACCTGGACATCTAAAATGAGTCATAGAAAAAAAGACACAAACATACATGAGATACAAATATTCCTTACTGTAAAGTTAATGATTTTACTTTCCCGTCCTAAGTGTTAGATATTTTAAAATATAAAAGTGGAAATTGATTTGTGAGAAATATATGCTTTTCTCCCTAACATATTAAGAAAATGATATTTTACAATGACCAATAATGTTTTTCTGTGTTTTAGTTCTCTTTTTATATCACAGGAAATATTTATTGAAATTACCTAACTATGTATTCCTACCGTTTTAAGCTGAGTACTACCTATACTATACCTGCAGCTGTTTTTTTTCAAATACTGTTTTGTTTATACATTGACGAATAGCTGCCTTTCTTTTATTTTTGAGAAATAATCTAAATACTGTGCTGTTTTGCATCTTTTTAAAACTTTCTTTTCTTTTCTTTTCTTTTCTTTTGTAGTTCATAGGCCTCGGCCCTGTCCCTGAACACTTCAGCAGAAGACTATAACCCCTATCCTTGAGCTACAGCCCCACTTCCTGTTTTCTAGAGTTAAGTACAGATAAGAGTCTCAGGTCCTGAGTAGCAGATAGGATTACCTTACCTACTTTCAATGCTGTTTGCTTATTAACCATTAAGTGAGGAACACGAATTTTTTTCTAGATTCAGCGGCCACAAGTTTGGTTTATATGTCTGTTTGCCTTTGATCCAAGCAAGAACGATTCTTGAGAGTAAGGACTTACACCTATATCCCTTCAGTTACAACTTCTCACTAAAGTCTCAATTTAGGTATTTGTGGGAATTTTGAAATTTGTTTCTTTCCATTTGAAGTCTTATAAAATTCCTTTTCTAACACTCCTGTCCCTCAGAACCATGGAAGACCAGAAAATCCCCAGCTCATTGTCTAGTTAATTTTCTTATATTATTGAAACTTTGTTGTTTTTTTTTCCTTCCATTCCTGGGTTTGAACTTAGGACCTAACCACTGTCCTTGGGTTTTCTCAAGACTAGAACCCTACCAATGAAGTCATTACTTCTGGCTTTTTCTATGTATGTGGTAATAAGGAATCAAACCTGTGTCTTTGTGCATGCTAGGCAAGCACTCTTCCACTAGGCTCAATTTCTGGTGGAAAGGTCTGGTTCTGAATACCAGTCTCTTCCTACAAGCAAAAAGATATTATCCTTATCAGAGAATAATGCCCTGACTTATTCCTTGTTTAGTCAATCATTTATAGTCTTAGTTTTAAAGAAATGAAATATCATTCATTCTTTCTTTCTTCCTTTCCTTCCTTCCCTCTTTCTTCCCTCTTTCTTCTTTCTTTCTTTCTTTCTTTCTTTCTTTCTTTCTTTCTTTCTTTCTTTCTTTCTTTCTTGTTTTGCAGTCATGGCACTTGAATTCTAGACCTGGCTGTTCTTCCTGAGCTCTTCAGCTCAAGGCTACTGCCCTATGTCTTTAGATTCAACCCCACTTCTCATTTTCTATTTGTTCATTGGAGAGAAGAGTCTAAGGTGTTTTTGTGATAGGTCAGTCTTTGAACCTTGATCCTCAGATCTCAGCCTCCTAAGTAGCTAGGATTACAGGCATGAGCCACTGGCTCATGGCGTTCTCATTTTATTTTGTTTCACAGTGATTTCTACAGAGAAATCTAACTTTAACTCTATTGCCACATAGAATTCGTCATATCACCCTATGATTCTTGGTGCCGGGGGTTTGGGCTACCATGCACAAAGACCTGGTTCAGTTCCTTGGTACTACATAAAAAGAAAAAGCCAGAAGTGGTGCTATGACTCAAGAAGTAGAGAGCTAGCCTTGAGAAAACCCAAGGACCATGCTCAGGCCATGAGACCAGGCATAGGATTGGGAAAAGAAAATGATTCTTCATTCATTCACAAAGAATTCCATAGGTTCCACACAGGATTTAGGGTAACTAAGAATATTATTGCTCAGTACATCACAACATGAACTTACCAATGGGGCTCAGGCTCCAACATCAATATGAAGATGCATTCACTCCCCTGTGATATTCTTGTCAGAGGAATTTCCTATCCAGAGTTCTGCACAGTGCTCTAGCTTGTCAATTAATACAGGTTTGGGAACACAGGGCCCTGTAAATTAGAAACAGTAGAGAATTATTGCTTATGCTGTGTCATCATTGCTTTAAGTTCGCAGACATCCTACTCACAAGTTATCTATTAAATCTTTTTTCTCATTTCTCACTGGCTCCATGGTTGACTTTTCCCCAGCTCTGGATTCATTTTGTATGGCATACACTTAGCTATCTTGCTCAAGGCTAGAAAAATACCAGTTTGAGTCCCAGCTCCACTTACATGCATAGGTCTTCATGCATGCTAAGCAAGCACTCAACCACAAAGTCAAACTCTTGACACTCCACTAACATTTTTGAGGGGTTACTTGGAGTAATAGAGTTTCATGGCAATTTTTATGCCATTGCTGGCTTCAAATTAGAATTCTTAGATTTCTTCCTCCTGAATATTTTAAGATTACAGGCATGAAACATTGCACCTAGTGCCAGGTTTCTATTATAAACTCACTGTTTAGTGATTTGTAGATCCTATTTCCAATAATGATATATATTGTATTCTGGATGGTTTATCCACTTACAATTACTGTGTAAGTTTGGAATGTCGTCTCCATTAGAGGAAACATAATTTAGAACTGTTGTCAAAGTATCCTGAAGGTATCCTGAAGAATGAGTACAAAATTACCTTAGGTTTTCTTTAGAAAGTAATGATAATTCTCAGGGCCTGGAATCTTTCATTTAAATAGTATTAAAAGTTTGATAAACATTCACGTATCTGCACAATAACAAGGCACTTGGCCTTGCAAGTGAATTTGACTTTTACTCACCTAAGGACACCAGGTTGCTGTAGGTCTCCAGCATTACATCTCTGTACAGGGTCCTCTGAGCATTGTCCAGATGCTGCCACTCCTTCCAGCTGAAATCCACAGCTACATCATCAAATGACACCAGCTTCTGGAATGCCACATTTTCATCAAGTAATTAGCACTGAGTTATACACACACCATGTCTGGAATTTTATTCTTTTTTTTGTTGGAATTGTATTCCTTTACTTAAATGTTTAGACTTACATGAAATATTGACCTGAAAAGTTTAGGGATGGTGCCTAGGCCCAGAGTTCAAGTCCCAAGACCCACAAAAAAATAAAAAGGCAAGCCAGGTGTTGGTGGCTCACGCCTGTCATCCTAGCTACTCAGGAGGCTGAGATCTGAGGACCATGGTTCAAAGCCAGCCTAGCACAAAATTCCATGAGACTCCTTTCCAATTACCCACCATAAAATGTTTAATGGCTTGTGGCATATCATGGGAGAGCAATTGTGGTATCGAGAAAAATAAGTCGGGGGAGTAGATTAAGGTTATAAATGGAATTATTCCATTGAAAAGGAACTATATTTTATGATGACATATGCTGGTACTGTGAGAATATTGCAAAATCTTAGGGTATCAAGTAATAATACTGTGAAGTACACCCAGAATGTTAATGTTCTATGGCTGACATAATAATCACTTGGGGAAGAAAATTATTTTTCTTTTTTTTGGCTGGGGGATTTGTAAGGCTTGAACTCTGGGCCTGGGCACTGTTCCTGAGCTCTTCAACTCAAGGCTATCACCCTACCTATGAAGCCACAGTGCCATTTCCCATATTCTAGTGGTTAACTGTAGATGAGAGTCTCATAGATTTTCTAATGCCCAGGCTGGCTTTGAACCAAATCTTTAGATATCAGCCTGATATCTGAGTAGCTAGGATTACAGGTAGAAGTCACTGCTCCTGGCAAGAAATTTATTTCTTGCTGTTTTATACTACAAATTTACTGTATGTTTTACTTTTTCAAAAAGACTGAGGATGACCTTTGTTCTGTATATAATGGGAAGAGGGGTAGGGAGCTGTGAGCAGAAGAACTGAGGGGCAATACTCAGGGTAGGACAATAGCCTTAAACTAAAGAGCTCACTGCCCAAGGTCGAAGCCCCATGACTTTCCCCACTACCCCACAAAAAAAGGGAAAAAAATTGGAGATTGGAAAGGATTTTCTAAAAAGAATATATAGAAATAGTAGTTCAAAATGTAGAAAAAAGTTCAATATTAACAGTCATGAGAAAAATTAAAATTACAATGAAATCATTACTTTAAATATGTTAATATAAATATAGTTTTAAACAAAAAGATCCACATACACACACACAAACACACACACACACACACACACATACAAAAAAAACTTTCAAAGTCTAACTATTACTGGGAAGGTAGTGAGAAGAAGTAGAACTTTGGAATAGTTCTGCAAGGAATATAAAACAATCAAAAATTGCGTGGAGAGTGCTAAAAAAGTACTAAATATGGATTTACATAGAAATATGGTCCAACAATTCTATTTCTAGATTTGTACCTAACGGAAGAGAAAGCAGATACTAGAGCAAATATGTAGAGAATCCATTCACAACTGTTAATAATAATCAAAATATAGAAATATGCAAAACAATGCATTGAAAAGGAAGAACATTTTACTATATTTTACAGATGAATCTTGATTAGAGTAAACTAAAAATACAGCAGTCATAAAGGAAGAGCTAGGGTATGTTTTCCCTTCCAGAGCTTACAAGGATCAACAAACCCTTAGAGCCAAAAAGCACGATGGTTCCAGAGAATGGAGTAGAGAGGAACAGGAGTTGAATGTTTAATGATTATACATGGAAGATGAAAATTGCTCTAGATGGGTAGAATGAAGAGAGAACTCTACCCTAAACAATGGTTATGTAGTCACACAGGATGGGACACACCTATACTCCCTGATCTTGGGAAACTCAAGAAGGATTTCTAGCCATCCTGGATGCATGGAAAGATCTATCATAAAAACTAATGTGGAGGGGCTGGGAGTTTGGCATAGTTGTAGAGTGCTTGTATGAAGACGAAGGTTCAATTCCGCAGTACCACATACACAGAAAAAACCATAAGTAGTGCTCTGGCTCAAGTAGAAGATCACTAGGCTTGAGGAAAGCTGAAGGACAGTGCTCAGACCGAGTTCCAGCCAAAGGGCTTGTTTAAAAAAAAACCAGAAAGCTGAGCATGATGGGGTGGTGGCTCACTTCTATAATCCTAGCTACTCAGGAGGCTGAGATCTGAGGATCAAGGTTTAAAGCCATCCTGGCACAAAAAGACCTGAGACTCTTATCTCCAATTTACCTTTAGAAAATGGGAAGTGTGGCTTGGCTCCAGGGTAAGGTGGTAGCCTGGAGCTGAAGAGCTCAGGGATAGTACCCAGGCTGAGTTCAAGGTTCATGACCCACCAAAAAAAACCCCAAAAAACAAAAAATAATATGGAAAAATTTGGATTCTGTGAATTCTATCAGGCATATAAATGTTTTTTTTGCTGTTGAAACAACAAAGTGTTTGGAAATATTTTAAAAGTTTTTACCTAGAAATGTACACTACAAATGGAATTAATAAAAAACACACAATATGAAAAAGATACAAATTTTCACAATATGGGTTTCCTGCTTCCGTATCTTTCACTGACTCCTGTTCAAATGAGTCACATATTCTGAATCATTTCTCCCAGTCGATATATGCCACACATGTTAGCTTGTACTGAACTTCTTGGGAAATCAAAAGCAAATACTAAGCAAATGTGTGTTAGCTTTTGTCAACAGTGATATTTCAAATATAAATCCCTACTCATTGCATTATTTAATATGATGGCCGGAATCTAACTTACACTGGCAGTATCTTCAAACTTTTGAGAATCTTCAAAAGGGTGTGTAAATATTTAGGATCGTTATGTCTTCCTGGAGGAAAGATCCCTTTAGTAGTATGTAGTAACCTTCTTTGTCTTTTCTTACTAATTTTAGTTTGAAGTCTAATGTATCTGATATGAGGATGGCAACTCCAGCCTGTTTATGGGGGCAGTTAGCTTGATAGAGTTTATTCCAAACTCTCACTTTCAAAAGATGACAGTTTTGGGGTAAGATGTGTCTCTTGAAGACAGCAGAACCATGGCTCTTGCTTTTTGATCCAACTAGACAGCCTATGCCGTTTAATTGGAGAGTTAAGTCCATTGATATTGAGAGTTAAGATTGAGAGATATTTACTAGTTCCTACCATTTTTAAACGCTTTTAGTAGGGCCTGGGTCTTGACAGTTCTTGTGGTCCTTAGATGGTATGCTGTTTAGGTGCCATTTCTTTCCCTATATTGCATTTATTTTGGTTTTCTATGTATAGAGCACCTTTGAGAATTCCCTGAAGTATATTTCCAATACCATTGATCTCTTTCTCCACGCCCTCCTCAATACCAACTAGCCTTAAATTAGGCTTCCTAATTGTATCTTGGACCTCCTGAAGCGCTTTCTCATATTTCCTAGATTTGGATTGACTCATATTCTGTTCTTTCTCTATAATAACTAAATTATCTTCAGCCCCGGAAATTCTCTCCTCTGCATTGTCTAACCTGCTATCAAAAGTATTTACTTTATTTTTCATCTCCCTTGCTTCTAATTGCTCATTTTTGATGGCTTGCATGTCTTGTTTTAGATCATGTATGGATTTCTTTATCTCCTTGATTTCCTTTTGAGTGGTTAGCTCAGTAGCTTTATTTTTTTTGACATTTGCTGGAGTTTGTTCAGGTTTTTATTTGTGGATTCTATGAATTCACCCATCTTTCTTTGAAAAACCTTTATTATGGTCTCCTTTATGGCTTCTTCTTTTTCACTTATCACCTTGTTTATGCTTTCCTCTTGTTCAGCCATGGCTTCCTCCATTATCTCTTTATTTATATTTTCACATTTTCCATTAAGGATGTTTATCAATTGCATTTGTGTAGCACTTGGAAGACTCTCCTCTAGGTTTGCCAGTGACTGTTCCATTGTCTGTTTACAATGGGTGGGGGATGTTGTTTCTTGATTTGACATTTTTCTTGAGTTTCTTGTTCTGCCCATTTGACAATGGGAGCAAGATTACTACTAAATACGATTATAATATTTCAGATATAACCAACCTAGACCTCTGTAGCTGGCAGACACTAGATGGTCACAAGTTTTGATTGGTATTATCACTCTTTCTTTTTGTGCGCTTATAGACCAGTCTAATACAACCACTGATAAGCGATTTATACCCAAAACAATAAGGCTCTCAATCCAGTCTCTATTGTCTTTAAGTCGCTCTGAGCCTAGAGAATAATTAACCACCTACATATACAATATTGCTCAACAGCCATCAAGTGTAGATCCGTGCAGGATAAGGGTTGAAAGACCAACAGAGGTCCAGAGATAGAAAAATAGAATGAGAGAGGTCAGGGGAGGTACAAGAGGATTAACGTAGGAGTGTAAGAATACTGTAGTAAAGAAGAAAAGGTATAGCATAAGGATAACTGAAATAAGTTGGTAAGTAGGTAGCATATTTGAGTACAAAGTTTGGAAAGTATTAGAATAAAACTTATGTGTTGCTGCACGACTAGCTCTTAGCCCAACCAGTGGCCTCACAGTGGACCATGGGATGGATCTGTTTTTCTTGTCTACGTTGAGGGAAAGGGGTATTTCACAAGATGCAGAAGCGAAGATTTCAGAAGCAAATGCTGTGAGTGAATTAGCTCGTAAAAAGCATTTTTATTTTCTTTTATTTTCTGCCAGTTTTGGGGCTTGAATTCAGGGCCTGAGCACTGTCCTCGGCTTTTCTCGAGTCTAGCCCTCTGCCACTTGAGCCACAGTGCCACATCTAGATTTTCTATCTATGTGATACTGAGCAATCAAACCCAGATCTTCATGGATACTAGGCAAGCACTCTACCACTATGCCAAACTCTCAACCCTGACATAGTAATTATAAAGTCATCATCATCATATCAAAATATCCTTTCTCCCAGAAAGAATGAACACTTATCTATGTGTGTAATGCTTTTTTTTTAAATTTCACTAATTCTTCTGTGTTTTTCCCTCTTGCATTTTTTACACTTGACAGCAAAGCTAATCATCAGGAAAAAATTGATTAGGATACAGAAACCTAATAATATCCTAGTAGATTGACGTCAAAAGTATGTGCAAGATGCCCTGTGTGTTTGACCTAGTGGTAGAGTCCTTGACTACCATGCAAAAAGACTCAGGTTTGATTCCTCATTACCACATACATAGAAAACGCTGCAAGTGGTGCTGTGGCTCGGTGGGACAGCTAAAGCCTAAAGAAAGCCCAAAAACAATGTTCACACTCTGAGGTCAATTCCCAAGACTAGCAAAAACAAAAAAATTCGACAAGGGGCAAAATGCAGGCAGAGAAGGCACTGTGAAGCAAATGTTTTGTAAAGGATGAGGGCAATATTGACCCTTAAGTTTGGATCTTACCTAAGAAAGGCTCCTTGAGCCTGAGACCAGACTGGTAGTTGGGCCTAGTGGAAGACATTGGGATTGGACAAATAAGGTGTGCTGTTTACTACATCCACATGTATATTGTGAGATTGGAGGAGAGATTCAGCCTCCAGTATGTCTTTGGTGAGGTCTTTTGTGAGCAAGGATCTTTGGTCATTGGGCCCTGAAAGGTGACCCTGCCTCCCTCACAATGGAACAGAATATGGAACCCTGGTAACCAAGCCACTGTAAGTAACAACCAACTCAAGCCAGCTCACTTGGCCTGTGGCTCAGGAGGAAGAAAGATGTTGCTGTGCTGTTGCCAAAGTTCTGGAAACTCGAGTCTCAGGCATGGAAGTTGTGGATGTCTTACTCGAAGATGTACATGCTAGATCATTGCCAAGCCACAAATCCAGTATAACAGGCCTTTCTCTAAGAAGAAGGCTACGAAAATCCAGGACAACCAGATGAGGTATATTTCTAAGAGGAAATGTATTTGACCCCATCATCCTCCCCCCACACTACAACTTTCTTTTTTTTTTTCATTATTTTCTTGTAATTAGTAAAAGGGTTACATGATATTTGCCAGATAGAAGGTGCATTAATTCACATACATTGATACCCTTTCACATGTCTTGGTACCCATTTCCCTCCAACCCCACACCCCCCACCCGTCTTGGTTTTTCCCCCTTCCCTATCAAATTTCAAATATCCAAATACAAATAAATTCAATATATCATATAACAAAGTGAGATACTATACCAATATGGGATAACCAAGGGACAGCAAAGGAGATGAGAGACAACATAGTACATTAAGGACAACAATCATTCATTATATGGCTTTTGTGTCAATATCCTGGAGGTCCTTTCAATTACCTTCACATTATAGGGCCTTATATATGGCCTTTTGCTCTATTGCCAATCTCTGCTAGTAGAGCCCAAGGTTTCTACTGATTATGATGAATGAGGGAAACCACTGAGCCCAAGTTCCTTTGAGTCTGGCTTACTTCACTTAATATGATTTGTTCTAAGTCTTTCCATTTCCTAACAAATGGGGCGATGTCAGTCTTTTTGACAGCAGCATAGAATTCCATTGTGTACAAATACCACAACTTGTTGATCCACTCATCCACTGAGGGACATCTGGGTTGGTTCCATATCTTTACTATGGTGAATAGTGCTGCAATGAACATTGTTGTGCTAGTGGGTTTAGTATGCCCTTGTTTCTGGATTGTTGGGTAAATGCCAAGTAGTGGAATTGCTGGGTCATAGGGGAGTTCTCTGTTTAGCCTTTTGAGGCACTGCCACCCTGCTTTCCATAGTGGTTGAACGAGTTTGCACTCCCACCAACAGTGTAGTAGTGATCCCTCCTGGCCACATCCCCTCCAGCATCTGTTGTCATTCGTTTTCCTGATCCTGGCCATTCTAACTGGAGTGAGGTGGAATCTTAGAGTTGTTTTGATTTGCATTTCTTTTATGACCAGAGATGTGGAGCATTTCTTCATGTGTCTATAGGCCATTTTTGTTTCTTCTTCAGAGAAGACTCTCTTTAAGTCTTTGGCCCATTTTTAATGGGATGGGTGTTACTTTGGAGGTTAGTTTTGGAGTGATTCAATTTTTTGAGTTGTTGATATATTTTAGATATGAGGCCTTTGTCCGTTGTTTGGTTGGTGAAGATCTCCTCCCACTCTGTAGGCTTCCTGAGTAGTTTACTAGCTATATCCGTTGCCATACAAAAGCTCTGCAGTTTAATGCAGTCCCACTTATCCAGCCTTTCTCTGATTTGTTGTGATTCTTGGTCCTTATTAAGAAAGTTTCTTCCTGTGCCAAGGAGCCCTAGTGTATCTCCTATTCCTTCTTGTAAACTTTTCAGTGTGTCAGCTTTTACCTCCAGGTCTTTGATCCATTTGGAGTTAATTCTAGTGCAAGGTGACAAAGAAGGATCCAACTTTAGTTTTGTGCAGGTGTTTAACCAGTTCTGCCAGCACAACTTGTTGAAGAGGCTATCTTTCTTCCATTCTATTTTTTTGGCTCCCTGGTCAAAGATTAGGTGGCCATAGGTCTGTGGTTTAATATCTGGGTCCGCAGTTCTACTCCATTGGACTTCAGGCCTGTTCTTGTGCCAGTACCAAGCTGTTTTGAGAATTATAGCTCTGTAATAGAGTCTAAAGTTTGGAATTGAAATTCCTCCAGCGCTGTTCTTTCTGCTAAGAAGTGTTTTTGCTATACGGGGTCTTTTATTATTCCATATGAAATTTTGAATTGCCTCTTCTATTTCTTCAAAGAATGACATTGGGATGTTGATTGGTATTACATTCAATTTGTAGATAGCCCTTGGCAAGATTGTCATTTTCACAATGTTGATTCTTCCAATCCAGGAGCATGGGAGGTCTTTCCATTTGCTTAGTTCTGCTTTAATTTCCTTTTTTATGGTTTTAAAGTTTTCATCTAAACGGTCCTTTACATTCTTAGTTAAGCTAATTCCTAGGTACTTTATTTTCTTTGAAGCTATTGTGAAAGGAGTTTCTTTCCTGATTATTGCCTCGTTCCTCAGTGTTGGCATAAAGTAAGGCAGTTGATTTGTGAGGGTTGATTTTATGGCCTGCTACCCTTCCAAAGCTTTGAATCAGCTCAAGGAGCTTGGGAGTAGAGTCTATAGGATTCTTTAAATACAGAATCATGTCATCTGCAAAGAGGGATAGTTTTATTTCCTCTTTCCCTACTTGGATCCCCTTTATGCTTGTTTCTTGCCTTATTGCACTGCCTAGGCATTCTAGTACTATGTTAAAAAGGAGTGGAGAGAGTGGGCATCCTTGTCTCGTTCCTGATTTTAGAGGGAGTGGCTTTAGATTTTCACCATTAAGTATAATACTAGCAGTGGGTTTCTCATACACAGCCTTTATTACATTGAAAAATGTTCCATGGATTCCTAGTTTCTCCACATCTTTTAACATAAAAGGGTTTTGGATCTTGTCAAATGCCTTTTCCGCATCTATTGAGACAATCATGTGATTTTATCCCTGCTCCTGTTGATGTGTTGAATTATATTAATTGATTTGTGTATGTTGAACCAGCTTTGCCTCCCTGTGATGAATCCAGTTTGATCATAGTGTATAATTTTTTTGATGAGTTGTTGTAGAAGGTTGGCCAGTATTTTGTTGAGAAGTTTTGCATCGATATTCATCAAAGAAATGGGTCTATATATCTCTTTCTTTGATGAATCTCTGTCTGGTTTGGGGATGAGGGATATGCTGGCTTCACAGAATGAGTTTGGTAAAGAACCTTCATTTTCAATTTCGTTGAAGAGCTTGAGGAGTATTCGTGTGAGCTCTGCTTTGAAGACCTTATAGAATTCAGCTGTGAAACCATCTGGCCCTAGGCTCTTTTTAAGTGGAAGTTGTCTAATTTCCATTTCTATTTCAGAGCTTGAAATAGGCCTGTTGAGTTGGGTGAGCTCTTCTTGGTTCAGTGTGGGTATGTTAATATTGTCTAGGAATTCATCCATTTCTTCTAGATTCTCAAATTTGTTGGCGTAAAGATTTGAGAAGTATTCCCTCATGATATTCTGGATCTTGGTAATTTCTGTCGTGATATTACCATTTTCATCTGCGATTTTGTTTATTTCGATATGCTCTCTTCTTTTTTTGGTAAGATTTGCTAAGGGCTTGTCAATTTTGTTAATTCTTTCAAAGAACCAACTCCTTGTTTTGTTGATTCTTTCTATAGTTTTTTATTCCAAATCATTTAATTCTGCTTTGATTTTAATAATTTGCTTTCTCCTAATGGGTTTAGGGTTGTTTTGTTGCTCTTTTTCCAGGAGGTTAAGGTGAGACATTAACTAGTTGGTTTGCCATTTTTCCAACTTGCTGTTGTAGGCACTCAGCGCTATAAATTTTCCTCTGAGTACTGCCTTTGTTGTGTCCCTAAGGAGTTGATATTTGTGTGCTCCTTATTGTTAAATTTCATAAACAGTTGGATATCTGTTCTGATCTCTTCGATTACCCATTGTTTTTGATTCAACAATGTGTGGTTCAGTCTCCATGAGTTACAGGGTTTTCTTTGGTGGAGATGTGTGTTCAGCTCCAATTTGATGCCTTTATGGTCTGAGAGTGTGCATGGAATAATTTCAGTGTTTCTGAATCTGTCCAGGTTTGCTTTATGGCCTAAGATGTGGTCTATTTTGGAAAATGTTCCATGTGCTGCTGAGAAAAACGTATATTGTGGTGTTACTGGGTGGAATATTCTGCAGATGTCTGTTAGATCTAGTCGGTCTATATAGTTGTTCAGTTCTAAGGTTTCTCCTTTGAGTTTTTGCCTTGTTGATCTGTCCATAGGTGAGAGTGGTGTGTTAAACTCACCAACAATCACTGTATTTCGATCTATGTATGGTTTCAGTGTAAGTAAAGCTTGCTTGATGAAGTTTGGAGCTCCCGGATTGGGTGTGTAAATATTTAGGATCATTATGTCTTCCTGGAGGAAAGAGCCTTTAGTAGTATGTTGTAACCTTCTTTGTCTTTTCTTACTAATTTTAGTTTGAAGTCTGTTGTATCTGATATGAGGATGGCAACTCCAGCCTGTTTATGGGGGCAGTTAGCTAGATAGAGTTTATTCCAACCTCTCACTTTCAAAAGATGATTGTTTTTGGTTAAGATGTGTCTCTTGAAGACAGCAGAACGATGGCTCTTGCTTTATGATCCAACTAGACAGCCTATGCCGTTTAATTGGAGAGTTAAGTCCATTGATATTGAGAGTTAGGATTGAGAGATATTTATTGGTTCCTACCATTTTTAAAAGCTTTTAGTAGGGCCTGTGTCTGGACAGTTCTTGTGGTCATTAGATGGTATGCTGTTTAGGTGCCATTTCTTTCCCTATAATGCATTTATTTTGGTTTTGTTTGTATAGAGCATCGTTGAGAATTCTCTGTAGTGTTGGTTTTGTTTCGACATATTGTTGCATCTTTTCCCTGGAATGGAATGTTTTATTGTTCCCTCAGTTTGAATGAGAGCTTAGCTGGCTACAGTATTCTTGGTTGGTAGTTATTTGATTTAAGGGCATGACATATATGCTTCCAGTCACTTCGTGCTTGCATGGTCTCTGCTGAGAAATCTGGGGTTATTCTGATTGGTTTGCCTTTATAGGTTACTGATCCCTTTTCCCTGGCTGACTTTAGGATCTTTCCTTTCGTTTCTATTGATCCAGTTCGGATCACAATGTGGCGGTGGGATGTTCTTTTCTGGTCAGGTCTGTTTGGGGTTCTAAAAGCTTCTCGTATCTGGATGGGCCTGCCCTTCTGGATATTTGGGAAATTCTCTGAGATGATTCCCTGAAGTATATTTCCAATACCATTGACCTCTTTCTCCACGCCCTCCTCAATTCCAACTAGCCTTAAATTAGGCGTCCTAATTGTATCTTGGACCTCCTGAAGATCTCTCTCATATTTTCTAGATTTGGATTGACTCATTTTCTGTTCTTTATAATACCTAAATTATCTTCAGCCCCGGAAATTCTCTCCTCTGCATGGTCTAACCTGCTATCAAAGCTATCTACTTTATTTTTCATCTCCCTTGCTTCTAATTGCTCACTTTTTATGCCTTGCGTCTCTTGTTTTACATCATGTATGGATTTCTTTATCTCCTTGATTTCCTTTTGAGTGGTTAGCTCAGTAGCTTTATTTTCTTTGGACATTTGCTGGAGTTTGGTCCAGTTTTTATTTGTGGATTCTATGAATTCATCCATCTTTCTTTGAAAGACCTTTATTATGGCCTCCTTTATGGCTTCTTCTTTTTCACTTATCACCTTGTTTTTGCTTTCCTCTTGTTCAGCTATGGCTTCCTCCATTATCTCTTTCTTTATATTTTCACATTTTCCATTAATGATGTTTATCAATTGCATTTGTGTAGCACTTGCAAGACTCTCCTCTAGGTTTGCCAGTGACTGTTCCATTGTCTATTTACATTGGGTGGGGGATTTTGTTTCTTGATTTGACATTTTTCTTGAGTTTCTTGTTCTGCCCATTTGAAAATGGGAGCAAGATTACTACTAAATACGATTATAGTTTTTCAGATATAACCAACCTAGACCTCTGTAGCTGGCAGACACTAGATGTTCACAAGTTTTGATTGGTATTATCACTCTTTCTTTTTGTGCACTTACAGACCAGTCTAATACAACCACTGATAAGCGATTTATTCCCAAAACAATAAGCCTCTCAATCCAATCTCTATTGTCTTTAAGTCCCTCTGAGCATAGAGAATAATTAACCACCTACATATACAATATTGCTCAACAGCCATCAAGTGTAGATTCGTGCAGTATAAGGGTTGAAAGACGAGCAGAGGTCCAGAGATAGAAAAAAAGAATGAGAGAGGTCAGGGGAGGTACAAAAGGATTAACGTAGGAGTGTAAGAATATTGTAGTAATGAAGAACAGATATAGCATAAGGATAACTGACCTAAGTTGGTAAGTAGGTAGCATATTTGAGTACAAAGTTTGGAAAGTATTAGAATAAAACTTATGTGTTGCTGCACGACTAGCTCTTAGCCGAACCAGTGGCCTCACAGTGGACCATGGGATGGATCTGTTTTTCTTGTCTACGTTGAGGGAAAGGGGTATTTCACAAGATGCAGAAGCGAAGATTTCAGAAGCAAATGCTGTGAGTGAATTAGCTCTTAAAAAGCATTTTTATTTTCTTTTATCTTTCTGCCAGTCTTGGGGCTTGAATTCAGGGCCTGAGCACTGTCCTCGGGTTTTCTCAAGCCTAGCCCTCTACCACTTGAGCCACTGTGCCACATCTAGGTTTTCTATCTATGTGATACTGAGCAATCAAACCCAGATCTTCATGGATGCTAGGCAAGCACTCTACCACTATGCCAAACTCTCAACCCTGACATAGTAATTATAAAGTCACCATCATCATCATCATATCCAAATATCTTTTCTCCTACAAAGAATGAACACTTAACTGTGCCTAATGCTTTTTTTTAATTTCACTAATTCTTCTGTGTTTTTCCCTCTTGCATTTTTTACACTTGACAGCAAAGCTAATCATCAGGAAAAAATTGATTAGGATACAGAAACCTAATAATATCCTAGTAGATTGACGTCAAAAGTATGTGCAAGATGCCCTGTGTGTTTGACCTAGTGGTAGAGTCCTTGACTACCATGCAAAAAGACTCAGGTTTGATTCCTCATTACCACATACATAGAAAACGCTGCAAGTGGTGCTGTGGCTCGGTGGGACAGCTAAAGCCTAAAGAAAGCCCAAAAACAATGTTCACACTCTGAGGTCAATTCCCAAGACTAGCAAAAACAAAAAAATTCGACAAGGGGAAAAATGCAGGCAGAGAAGGCACTGTGAAGCAAATGTTTTGTAAAGGATGAGGGCAATATTGACCCTTAAGTTTGGATCTTACCTAAGAAAGGCTCCTTGAGCCTGAGACCAGACTGGTAGTTGGGCCTAGTGGAAGACATTGGGATTGGACAAATAAGGTGTGCTGTTTACTACATCCACATGTATATTGTGAGATTGGAGGAGAGATTCAGCCTCCAGTATGTCTTTGGTGAGGTCTTTTGTGAGCAAGGATCTTTGGTCATTGGGCCCTGAAAGGTGACCCTGCCTCCCTCACAATGGAACAGAATATGGAACCCTGGTAACCAAGCCACTGTAAGTAACAACCAACTCAAGCCAGCTCACTTGGCCTGTGGCTCAGGAGGAAGAAAGATGTTGCTGTGCTGTTGCCAAAGTTCTGGAAACTCGAGTCTCAGGCATGGAAGTTGTGGATGTCTTACTCGAAGATGTACATGCTAGATCATTGCCAAGCCACAAATCCAGTATAACAGGCCTTTCTCTAAGAAGAAGGCTACGAAAATCCAGGACAACCAGATGAGGTATATTTCTAAGAGGAAATGTATTTGACCCCATCATCCTCCCCCCACACTACAACTTTCTTTTTTTTTTCATTATTTTCTTGTAATTAGTAAAAGGGTTACATGATATTTGCCAGATAGAAGGTGCATTAATTCACATACATTGATACCCTTTCACATGTCTTGGTACCCATTTCCCTCCAACCCCACACCCCCCACCCGTCTTGGTTTTCCCCCCTTCCCTATCAAATTTCAAATATCCAAATACAAATAAATTCAATATATCATATAACAAAGTGAGATACTATACCAATATGGGATAACCAAGGGACAGCAAAGGAGATGAGAGACAGCATAGTACATTAAGGACAACAATCATTCATTATATGGCTTTTGTGTCAATATCCTGGAGGTCCTTTCAATTACCTTCACATTATAGGGCCTTATATATGGCCTTTTGCTCTATTGCCAATCTCTGCTAGTAGAGCCCAAGGTTTCTACTGATTATGATGAATGAGGGAAACCACTGAGCCCAAGTTCCTTTGAGTCTGGCTTACTTCACTTAATATGATTTGTTCTAAGTCTTTCCATTTCCTAACAAATGGGGCGATGTCAGTCTTTTTGACAGCAGCATAGAATTCCATTGTGTACAAATACCACAACTTGTTGATCCACTCATCCACTGAGGGACATCTGGGTTGGTTCCATATCTTTACTATGGTGAATAGTGCTGCAATGAACATTGTTGTGCTAGTGGGTTTAGTATGCCCTTGTTTCTGGATTGTTGGGTAAATGCCAAGTAGTGGAATTGCTGGGTCATAGGGGAGTTCTCTGTTTAGCCTTTTGAGGCACTGCCACCCTGCTTTCCATAGTGGTTGAACGAGTTTGCACTCCCACCAACAGTGTAGTAGTGATCCCTCCTGGCCACATCCCCTCCAGCATCTGTTGTCATTCGTTTTCCTGATCCTGGCCATTCTAACTGGAGTGAGGTGGAATCTTAGAGTTGTTTTGATTTGCATTTCTTTTATGACCAGAGATGTGGAGCATTTCTTCATGTGTCTATAGGCCATTTTTGTTTCTTCTTCAGAGAAGACTCTCTTTAAGTCTTTGGCCCATTTTTAATGGGATGGGTGTTACTTTGGAGGTTAGTTTTGGAGTGATTCAATTTTTTGAGTTGTTGATATATTTTAGATATGAGGCCTTTGTCCGTTGTTTGGTTGGTGAAGATCTCCTCCCACTCTGTAGGCTTCCTGAGTAGTTTACTAGCTATATCCGTTGCCATACAAAAGCTCTGCAGTTTAATGCAGTCCCACTTATCCAGCCTTTCTCTGATTTGTTGTGATTCTTGGTCCTTATTAAGAAAGTTTCTTCCTGTGCCAAGGAGCCCTAGTGTATCTCCTATTCCTTCTTGTAAACTTTTCAGTGTGTCAGCTTTTACCTCCAGGTCTTTGATCCATTTGGAGTTAATTCTAGTGCAAGGTGACAAAGAAGGATCCAACTTTAGTTTTGTGCAGGTGTTTAACCAGTTCTGCCAGCACAACTTGTTGAAGAGGCTATCTTTCTTCCATTCTATTTTTTTGGCTCCCTGGTCAAAGATTAGGTGGCCATAGGTCTGTGGTTTAATATCTGGGTCCGCAGTTCTACTCCATTGGACTTCAGGCCTGTTCTTGTGCCAGTACCAAGCTGTTTTGAGAATTATAGCTCTGTAATAGAGTCTAAAGTTTGGAATTGAAATTCCTCCAGCGCTGTTCTTTCTGCTAAGAAGTGTTTTTGCTATACGGGGTCTTTTATTATTCCATATGAAATTTTGAATTGCCTCTTCTATTTCTTCAAAGAATGACATTGGGATGTTGATTGGTATTACATTCAATTTGTAGATAGCCCTTGGCAAGATTGTCATTTTCACAATGTTGATTCTTCCAATCCAGGAGCATGGGAGGTCTTTCCATTTGCTTAGTTCTGCTTTAATTTCCTTTTTTATGGTTTTAAAGTTTTCATCTAAACGGTCCTTTACATTCTTAGTTAAGCTAATTCCTAGGTACTTTATTTTCTTTGAAGCTATTGTGAAAGGAGTTTCTTTCCTGATTATTGCCTCGTTCCTCAGTGTTGGCATAAAGTAAGGCAGTTGATTTGTGAGGGTTGATTTTATGGCCTGCTACCCTTCCAAAGCTTTGAATCAGCTCAAGGAGCTTGGGAGTAGAGTCTATAGGATTCTTTAAATACAGAATCATGTCATCTGCAAAGAGGGATAGTTTTATTTCCTCTTTCCCTACTTGGATCCCCTTTATGCTTGTTTCTTGCCTTATTGCACTGCCTAGGCATTCTAGTACTATGTTAAAAAGGAGTGGAGAGAGTGGGCATCCTTGTCTCGTTCCTGATTTTAGAGGGAGTGGCTTTAGATTTTCACCATTAAGTATAATACTAGCAGTGGGTTTCTCATACACAGCCTTTATTACATTGAAAAATGTTCCATGGATTCCTAGTTTCTCCACATCTTTTAACATAAAAGGGTTTTGGATCTTGTCAAATGCCTTTTCCGCATCTATTGAGACAATCATGTGATTTTATCCCTGCTCCTGTTGATGTGTTGAATTATATTAATTGATTTGTGTATGTTGAACCAGCTTTGCCTCCCTGTGATGAATCCAGTTTGATCATAGTGTATAATTTTTTTGATGAGTTGTTGTAGAAGGTTGGCCAGTATTTTGTTGAGAAGTTTTGCATCGATATTCATCAAAGAAATGGGTCTATATATCTCTTTCTTTGATGAATCTCTGTCTGGTTTGGGGATGAGGGATATGCTGGCTTCACAGAATGAGTTTGGTAAAGAACCTTCATTTTCAATTTCGTTGAAGAGCTTGAGGAGTATTCGTGTGAGCTCTGCTTTGAAGACCTTATAGAATTCAGCTGTGAAACCATCTGGCCCTAGGCTCTTTTTAAGTGGAAGTTGTCTAATTTCCATTTCTATTTCAGAGCTTGAAATAGGCCTGTTGAGTTGGGTGAGCTCTTCTTGGTTCAGTGTGGGTATGTTAATATTGTCTAGGAATTCATCCATTTCTTCTAGATTCTCAAATTTGTTGGCGTAAAGATTTGAGAAGTATTCCCTCATGATATTCTGGATCTTGGTAATTTCTGTCGTGATATTACCATTTTCATCTGCGATTTTGTTTATTTCGATATGCTCTCTTCTTTTTTTGGTAAGATTTGCTAAGGGCTTGTCAATTTTGTTAATTCTTTCAAAGAACCAACTCCTTGTTTTGTTGATTCTTTCTACAGTTTTTTATTCCAAATCATTTAATTCTGCTTTGATTTTAATAATTTGCTTTCTCCTAATGGGTTTAGGGTTGGTTTGTTGCTCTTTTTCCAGGAGGTTAAGGTGAGACATTAACTAGTTGGTTTGCCATTTTTCCAACTTGCTGTTGTAGGCACTCAGCGCTATAAATTTTCCTCTGAGTACTGCCTTTGTTGTGTCCCTAAGGAGTTGATATTTGTGTGCTCCTTATTGTTAAATTTCATAAACAGTTGGATATCTGTTCTGATCTCTTCGATTACCCATTGTTTTTGATTCAACAATGTGTGGTTCAGTCTCCATGAGTTACAGGGTTTTCTTTGGTGGAGATGTGTGTTCAGCTCCAATTTGATGCCTTTATGGTCTGAGAGTGTGCATGGAATAATTTCAGTGTTTCTGAATCTGTCCAGGTTTGCTTTATGGCCTAAGATGTGGTCTATTTTGGAAAATGTTCCATGTGCTGCTGAGAAAAACGTATATTGTGGTGTTACTGGGTGGAATATTCTGCAGATGTCTGTTAGATCTAGTCGGTCTATATAGTTGTTCAGTTCTAAGGTTTCTCCTTTGAGTTTTTGCCTTGTTGATCTGTCCATAGGTGAGAGTGGTGTGTTAAACTCACCAACAATCACTGTATTTCGATCTATGTATGGTTTCAGTGTAAGTAAAGCTTGCTTGATGAAGTTTGGAGCTCCCGGATTGGGTGTGTAAATATTTAGGATCATTATGTCTTCCTGGAGGAAAGAGCCTTTAGTAGTATGTTGTAACCTTCTTTGTCTTTTCTTACTAATTTTAGTTTGAAGTCTGTTGTATCTGATATGAGGATGGCAACTCCAGCCTGTTTATGGGGGCAGTTAGCTAGATAGAGTTTATTCCAACCTCTCACTTTCAAAAGATGATTGTTTTTGGTTAAGATGTGTCTCTTGAAGACAGCAGAACGATGGCTCTTGCTTTATGATCCAACTAGACAGCCTATGCCGTTTAATTGGAGAGTTAAGTCCATTGATATTGAGAGTTAGGATTGAGAGATATTTATTGGTTCCTACCATTTTTAAAAGCTTTTAGTAGGGCCTGTGTCTGGACAGTTCTTGTGGTCCTTAGATGGTATGCTGTTTAGGTGCCATTTCTTTCCCTATAATGCATTTATTTTGGTTTTGTTTGTATAGAGCATCGTTGAGAATTCTCTGTAGTGTTGGTTTTGTTTCGACATATTGTTGCATCTTTTCCCTGGAATGGAATGTTTTATTGTTCCCTCAGTTTGAATGAGAGCTTAGCTGGCTACAGTATTCTTGGTTGGTAGTTATTTGATTTAAGGGCATGACATATATGCTTCCAGTCACTTCGTGCTTGCATGGTCTCTGCTGAGAAATCTGGGGTTATTCTGATTGGTTTGCCTTTATAGGTTACTGATCCCTTTTCCCTGGCTGACTTTAGGATCTTTCCTTTCGTTTCTATTGATCCAGTTCGGATCACAATGTGGCGGTGGGATGTTCTTTTCTGGTCAGGTCTGTTTGGGGTTCTAAAAGCTTCTCGTATCTGGATGGGCCTGCCCTTCTGGATATTTGGGAAATTCTCTGAGATGATTCCCTGAAGTATATTTCCAATACCATTGACCTCTTTCTCCACGCCCTCCTCAATTCCAACTAGCCTTAAATTAGGCTTCCTAATTGTATCTTGGACCTCCTGAAGCTCTCTCTCATATTTTCTAGATTTGGATTGACTCATTTTCTGTTCTTTATAATACCTAAATTATCTTCAGCCCCGGAAATTCTCTCCTCTGCATGGTCTAACCTGCTATCAAAGCTATCTACTTTATTTTTCATCTCCCTTGCTTCTAATTGCTCACTTTTTATGCCTTGCGTCTCTTGTTTTACATCATGTATGGATTTCTTTATCTCCTTGATTTCCTTTTGAGTGGTTAGCTCAGTAGCTTTATTTTCTTTGGACATTTGCTGGAGTTTGGTCCAGTTTTTATTTGTGGATTCTATGAATTCATCCATCTTTCTTTGAAAGACCTTTATTATGGCCTCCTTTATGGCTTCTTCTTTTTCACTTATCACCTTGTTTTTGCTTTCCTCTTGTTCAGCTATGGCTTCCTCCATTATCTCTTTCTTTATATTTTCACATTTTCCATTAATGATGTTTATCAATTGCATTTGTGTAGCACTTGCAAGACTCTCCTCTAGGTTTGCCAGTGACTGTTCCATTGTCTATTTACATTGGGTGGGGGATTTTGTTTCTTGATTTGACATTTTTCTTGAGTTTCTTGTTCTGCCCATTTGAAAATGGGAGCAAGATTACTACTAAATACGATTATAGTTTTTCAGATATAACCAACCTAGACCTCTGTAGCTGGCAGACACTAGATGTTCACAAGTTTTGATTGGTATTATCACTCTTTCTTTTTGTGCACTTACAGACCAGTCTAATACAACCACTGATAAGCGATTTATTCCCAAAACAGTAAGCCTCTCAATCCAATCTCTATTGTCTTTAAGTCCCTCTGAGCATAGAGAATAATTAACCACCTACATATACAATATTGCTCAACAGCCATCAAGTGTAGATCCGTGCAGTATAAGGGTTGAAAGACGAGCAGAGGTCCAGAGATAGAAAAAAAGAATGAGAGAGGTCAGGGGAGGTACAAAAGGATTAACGTAGGAGTGTAAGAATATTGTAGTAATGAAGAACAGATATAGCATAAGGATAACTGACCTAAGTTGGTAAGTAGGTAGCATATTTGAGTACAAAGTTTGGAAAGTATTAGAATAAAACTTATGTGTTGCTGCACGACTAGCTCTTAGCCGAACCAGTGGCCTCACAGTGGACCATGGGATGGATCTGTTTTTCTTGTCTACGTTGAGGGAAAGGGGTATTTCACAAGATGCAGAAGCGAAGATTTCAGAAGCAAATGCTGTGAGTGAATTAGCTCTTAAAAAGCATTTTTATTTTCTTTTATCTTTCTGCCAGTCTTGGGGCTTGAATTCAGGGCCTGAGCACTGTCCTCGGGTTTTCTCAAGCCTAGCCCTCTACCACTTGAGCCACTGTGCCACATCTAGGTTTTCTATCTATGTGATACTGAGCAATCAAACCCAGATCTTCATGGATGCTAGGCAAGCACTCTACCACTATGCCAAACTCTCAACCCTGACATAGTAATTATAAAGTCACCATCATCATCATCATATCCAAATATCTTTTCTCCTACAAAGAATGAACACTTAACTGTGCCTAATGCTTTTTTTTAATTTCACTAATTCTTCTGTGTTTTTCCCTCTTGCATTTTTTGCACTTGACAGCAAAGCTAATCATCAGGAAAAAATTGATTAGGATACAGAAACCTAATAATATCCTAGTAGATTGACGTCAAAAATATGTGCAAGATGCCCTGTGTGTTTCACCTAGTGGTAGAGTACTTGGCTAACAAGCAAAAAGTCTCAGGTTTGATTCCTCTTTACCACATACATAGAAAACGCTGCAAGTGGTGCTGTGGCTCGGTGGGACAGCTAAAGCCTAAAGAAAGCCCAAGAACAATGTACACACTCTGAGGTCAAGTCCCAAGACTAGCAAAAACAAAAAAAAATTCGACAAGGGGAAAAATGCAGGCAGAGAAGGCACTGTGAAGCAAATGTTTTGTAAAGGATGAGGGCAATATTGACCCTTAAGTTTGGATCTTACCTAAGAAAGGCTCCTTGAGCCTGAGACCAGACTGGTAGTTGGGCCTAATGGAAGACATTGGGATTGGACAAATAAGGTGTGCTGTTTACTACATCCACATGTATATTGTGAGATTGGAGGAGAGATTCAGCCTCCAGTATGTCTTTGGTGAGGTCTTTTGTGAGCAAGGATCTTTGGTCATTGGGCCCTGAAAGGTGACCCTGCCTCCCTCACAATGGAACAGAATATGGAACCCTGGTAACCAAGCCACTGTAACTAACAACCAGCTCAAGCCAGCTCACTTGGCCTGTGGCTCAGGAGGAAGAAAGATGTTGCTGTGCTGTTGCCAAAAGTCAGGAAACTCGAGTCTCAGGCATGGAAGTTGTAGATGTCTTACTCGAAGATGTACATGCCAGATAATTGCTAAGCCACAAATCCAGTATAACAGAACTTTCTCTAAGAAGAAGGCCAGGAAAATCCAGGGCAACCAGATGAGGTAAATTTCTAAGAAGAAATGTATTTCACCCCATCATCCTCCCCACACACTACAACTTTCTTTTTTTTCCATTTTTTATTGTAATTAGTAAAAGGGTTAGATGATGTTTGCCAGATAGAAGGTGCATTAATTCACATACATTGATACCCTTCCACATGTCTTGGTACCCATTTCCCTCCAACCCCACACCCCCCACCCGTCTTGGTTTTCCCCCCTTCCCTATCAAATTTCAAATATCCAAATACAAATAAATTCAATATATAAGATAAAGTGAGATACTATACCAATATGGGATAACCAAGGCACAGCAAACGAGATGAGAGACAACATATTACATTAAGGACAACAATCATTCATTATATGGCTTTTGTGTCAATATCCTGGAGGTCCTTTCAATTACCTTCACATTATAGGGCCTTATATATGGCCTTTTGCTCTATTGCCGATCTCTGCTAGTAGAGCCCAAGGTTTCTACTGATTATGACGAATGAGGGAAACCACTGAGCCCAAGTTCCTTTGAGTCTGGCTTACTTCACTTAATATGATTTGTTCTAAGTCTTTCCATTTCCTAACAAATGGGGCGATGCCATTCTTTCTGACAGCAGCATAGAATTCCATTGTGTACAAATACCACAACTTGTTGATCCACTCATCAACTGAGGGACATCTGGGTTGGTTCCATATCTTTACTATGGTGAATAGTGCTGCAATGAACATTGTTGTGCTAGTGGGTTTAGTATGCCCTTGTTTCTGGATTGTTGGGTAAATGCCAAGTAGTGGAATTGCTGGGTCATAGGGGAGTTCTATGTTTAGCCTTTTGAGGCACTGCCACCCTGCTTTCCATAGTGGTTGAACGAGTTTGCACTCCCACCAACAGTGTAGTAGTGATCCCTCCTGGCCACATCCCCTCCAGCATCTGTTGTCATTCGTTTTTCTGATCCTGGCCATTCTAACTGGAGTGAGGTGGAATCTTAGAGTTGTTTTGATTTGCATTTCTTTTATGACCAGAGATGTGAAGCATTTCTTCATGTGTCTATAGGCCATTTTGTTTCTTCTTCAGAGAAGACTCTCTTTAAGTCTTTGGCCCATTTTTAATGGGATGGGTGTTACTTTGGAGGTTAGTTTTGGAGTGATTCAATTTTTTGAGTTGTTGATATATTTTAGATATGAGGCCTTGGTCCGTTGTTTGGTTGGTGAAGATCTTCTCCTACTCTGTAGGCTTCCTGATTAGTTTACTAGCTATATCCGTTGCCATACAAAAGCTCTGCAGTTTAATGCAGTCCCACTTATCCAGCCTTTCTCTGATTTGTTGTGATTCTTGGTCCTTATTAAGAAAGTTTCGACCTGTGCCAAGGAGGCCTAGTGTATCTCCTATTCCTTCCTGTAAACTTTTCAGTGTGTCAGCTTTTACCTCCAGGTCTTTGATCCATTTGGAGTTAATTCTATTGCAAGGTGACAAAGAAGGATCCAACTTTAGTTTTCTGCAGGTGTTTAACCAGTTCTGCCAGCACAACTTGTTGAAGAGGCTATCTTTCTTCCATTCTATTTTTTTGGCTCCCTTGTCAAAGATTAGGTGGCCATAGGTCTGTGGTTTAATATCTGGGTCCGCAGTTCTACTCCATTGGACTTCAGGCCTGTTCTTGTGCCAGTACCAAGCTGTTTTGAGAATTATAGCTCTGTAATAGAGTCTAAAGTTTGGAATTGAAATTCCTCCAGCGCTGTTCTTTCTGCTAAGAAGTGTTTTTGCTATACGGGGTCTTTTATTATTCCATATGAAATTTTGAATTGCCTCTTCTATTTCTTCAAAGAATGACATTGGGATGTTGATTGGTATTACATTCAATTTGTAGATAGCCCTTGGCAAGATTGTCATTTTCACAATGTTGATTCTTCCAATCCAGGAGCATGGGAGGTCTTTCCATTTGCTTAGTTCTGCTTTAATTTCCTTTTTTATGGTTTTAAAATTTTCATCTAAACGGTCCTTTACATTCTTAGTTAAGCTAATTCCTAGGTACTTTATTTTCTTTGAAGCTATTGTGAAAGGAGTTTTTTCCTGATTATTGCCTCGTTCCTCAGTGTTGGCATAAAGTAAGGCAGTTGATTTGTGAGGGTTGATTTTATGGCCTGCTACCCTTCCAAAGCTTTGAATCAGCTCAAGGAGCTTGGGAGTAGAGTCTATAGGATTCTTTAAATACAGAATCATGTCATCTGCAAAGAGGGATAGTTTTATTTCCTCTTTCCCTACTTGGATCCCCTTTATGCTTGTTTCTTGCCTTATTGCACTGCCTAGGCATTCTAGTACTATGTTAAAAAGGAGTGGAGAGAGTGGGCATCCTTGTCTCGTTCCTGATTTTAGAGGGAGTGGCTTTAGATTTTCACCATTAAGTATAATACTAGCAGTGGGTTTCTCATACACAGCCTTTATTACATTGAAAAATATTCCATGGATTCCTAGTTTCTCCACATCTTTTAACATAAAAGGGTTTTGGATCTTGTCAAATGCCTTTTCCGCATCTATTGAGACAATCATGTGATTTTATCCCTGCTCCTGTTGATGTGTTGAATTATATTAATTGATTTGTGTATGTTGAACCAGCTTTGCCTCCCTGTGATGAATCCAGTTTGATCATAGTGTATAATTTTTTTGATGAGTTGTTGTAGAAGGTTGGCCAGTATTTTGTTGAGAAGTTTTGCATCGATATTCATCAAAGAAATGGGTCTATATATCTCTTTCTTTGATGAATCTCTGTCTGGTTTGGGGATGAGGGATATGCTGGCTTCACAGAATGAGTTTGGTAAAGAACCTTCATTTTCAATTTCGTTGAAGAGCTTGAGGAGTATTCGTGTGAGCTCTGCTTTGAAGACCTTATAGAATTCAGCTGTGAAACCATCTGGCCCTAGGCTCTTTTTAAGTGGAAGTTGTCTAATTTCCATTTCTATTTCAGAGCTTGAAATAGGCCTGTTGAGTTGGGTGAGCTCTTCTTGGTTCAGTGTGGGTATGTTAATATTGTCTAGGAATTCATCCATTTCTTCTAGATTCTCAAATTTGTTGGCGTAAAGATTTGAGAAGTATTCCCTCATGATATTCTGGATCTTGGTAATTTCTGTCGTGATATTACCATTTTCATCTGCGATTTTGTTTATTTCGATATGCTCTCTTCTTTTTTTGGTAAGATTTGCTAAGGGCTTGTCAATTTTGTTAATTCTTTCAAAGAACCAACTCCTTGTTTTGTTGATTCTTTCTATAGTTTTTTATTCCAAATCATTTAATTCTGCTTTGATTTTAATAATTTGCTTTCTCCTAATGGGTTTAGGGTTGTTTTGTTGCTCTTTTTCCAGGAGGTTAAGGTGAGACATTAACTAGTTGGTTTGCCATTTTTCCAACTTGCTGTTGTAGGCACTCAGCGCTATAAATTTTCCTCTGAGTACTGCCTTTGTTGTGTCCCTAAGGAGTTGATATTTGTGTGCTCCTTATTGTTAAATTTCATAAACAGTTGGATATCTGTTCTGATCTCTTCGATTACCCATTGTTTTTGATTCAACAATGTGTGGTTCAGTCTCCATGAGTTACAGGGTTTTCTTTGGTGGAGATGTGTGTTCAGCTCCAATTTGATGCCTTTATGGTCTGAGAGTGTGCATGGAATAATTTCAGTGTTTCTGAATCTGTCCAGGTTTGCTTTATGGCCTAAGATGTGGTCTATTTTGGAAAATGTTCCATGTGCTGCTGAGAAAAACGTATATTGTGGTGTTACTGGGTGGAATATTCTGCAGATGTCTGTTAGATCTAGTCGGTCTATATAGTTGTTCAGTTCTAAGGTTTCTCTTTTGAGTTTTTGCCTTGTTGATCTGTCCATAGGTGAGAGTGGTGTGTTAAACTCACCAACAATCACTGTATTTCGATCTATGTATGGTTTCAGTGTTAGTAAAGCTTGCTTGATGAAGTTTGGAGCTCCCGGATTGGGTGTGTAAATATTTAGGATCATTATGTCTTCCTGGAGGAAAGAGCTTTTAGTAGTATGTTGTAACCTTCTTTGTCTTTTCTTACTAATTTTAGTTTGAAGTCTGTTGTATCTGATATGAGGATGGCAACTCCAGCCTGTTTATGGGGGCAGTTAGCTAGATAGAGTTTATTCCAACCTCTCACTTTCAAAAGATGATTGTTTTTGGTTAAGATGTGTCTCTTGAAGACAGCAGAACGATGGCTCTTGCTTTATGATCCAACTAGACAGCCTATGCCGTTTAATTGGAGAGTTAAGTCCATTGATATTGAGAGTTAGGATTGAGAGATATTTATTGGTTCCTACCATTTTTAAAAGCTTTTAGTAGGGCCTGTGTCTGGACAGTTCTTGTGGTCCTTAGATGGTATGCTGTTTAGGTGCCATTTCTTTCCCTATAATGCATTTATTTTGGTTTTGTTTGTATAGAGCATCGTTGAGAATTCTCTGTAGTGTTGGTTTTGTTTCGACATATTGTTGCATCTTTTCCCTGGAATGGAATGTTTTATTGTTCCCTCAGTTTGAATGAGAGCTTAGCTGGCTACAGTATTCTTGGTTGGTAGTTATTTGATTTAAGGGCATGACATATATGCTTCCAGTCACTTCGTGCTTGCATGGTCTCTGCTGAGAAATCTGGGGTTATTCTGATTGGTTTGCCTTTATAGGTTACTGATCCCTTTTCCCTGGCTGACTTTAGGATCTTTCCTTTCGTTTCTATTGATCCAGTTCGGATCACAATGTGGCGGTGGGATGTTCTTTTCTGGTCAGGTCTGTTTGGGGTTCTAAAAGCTTCTCGTATCTGGATGGGCCTGCCCTTCTGGATATTTGGGAAATTCTCTGAGATGATTCCCTGAAGTATATTTCCAATACCATTGACCTCTTTCTCCACGCCCTCCTCAATTCCAACTAGCCTTAAATTAGGCTTCCTAATTGTATCTTGGACCTCCTGAAGCTCTCTCTCATATTTTCTAGATTTGGATTGACTCATTTTCTGTTCTTTATAATACCTAAATTATCTTCAAGCCCCGGAAATTCTCTCCTCTGCATGGTCTAACCTGCTATCAAAGCTATCTACTTTATTTTTCATCTCCCTTGCTTCTAATTGCTCACTTTTTATGCCTTGCGTCTCTTGTTTTACATCATGTATGGATTTCTTTATCTCCTTGATTTCCTTTTGAGTGGTTAGCTCAGTAGCTTTATTTTCTTTGGACATTTGCTGGAGTTTGGTCCAGTTTTTATTTGTGGATTCTATGAATTCATCCATCTTTCTTTGAAAGACCTTTATTATGGCCTCCTTTATGGCTTCTTCTTTTTCACTTATCACCTTGTTTTTGCTTTCCTCTTGTTCAGCTATGGCTTCCTCCATTATCTCTTTCTTTATATTTTCACATTTTCCATTAATGATGTTTATCAATTGCATTTGTGTAGCACTTGCAAGACTCTCCTCTAGGTTTGCCAGTGACTGTTCCATTGTCTATTTACATTGGGTGGGGGATTTTGTTTCTTGATTTGACATTTTTCTTGAGTTTCTTGTTCTGCCCATTTGAAAATGGGAGCAAGATTACTACTAAATACGATTATAGTTTTTCAGATATAACCAACCTAGACCTCTGTAGCTGGCAGACACTAGATGTTCACAAGTTTTGATTGGTATTATCACTCTTTCTTTTTGTGCACTTACAGACCAGTCTAATACAACCACTGATAAGCGATTTATACCCAAAACAATTAGCCTCTCAATCCAATCTCTATTGTCTTTAAGTCCCTCTGAGCATAGAGAATAATTAACCACCTACATATACAATATTGCTCAACAGCCATCAAGTGTAGATCCGTGCAGTATAAGGGTTGAAAGACGAGCAGAGGTCCAGAGATAGAAAAAAAGAATGAGAGAGGTCAGGGGAGGTACAAAAGGATTAACGTAGGAGTGTAAGAATATTGTAGTAATGAAGAACAGATATAGCATAAGGATAACTGACCTAAGTTGGTAAGTAGGTAGCATATTTGAGTACAAAGTTTGGAAAGTATTAGAATAAAACTTATGTGTTGCTGCACGACTAGCTCTTAGCCGAACCAGTGGCCTCACAGTGGACCATGGGATGGATCTGTTTTTCTTGTCTACGTTGAGGGAAAGGGTATTTCACAAGATGCAGAAGCGAAGATTTCAGAAGCAAATGCTGTGAGTGAATTAGCTCTTAAAAAGCATTTTTATTTTCTTTTATCTTTCTGCCAGTCTTGGGGCTTGAATTCAGGGCCTGAGCACTGTCCTCGGGTTTTCTCAAGCCTAGCCCTCTACCACTTGAGCCACTGTGCCACATCTAGGTTTTCTATCTATGTGATACTGAGCAATCAAACCCAGATCTTCATGGATGCTAGGCAAGCACTCTACCACTATGCCAAACTCTCAACCCTGACATAGTAGTTATAAAGTCACCATCATCATCATCATATCCAAATATCTTTTCTCCTACAAAGAATGAACACTTAACTGTGCCTAATGCTTTTTTTTAATTTCACTAATTCTTCTGTGTTTTTCCCTCTTGCATTTTTTACACTTGACAGCAAAGCTAATCATCAGGAAAAAATTGATTAGGATACAGAAACCTAATAATATCCTAGTAGATTGACGTCAAAAATATGTGCAAGATGCCCTGTGTGTTTCACCTAGTGGTAGAGTACTTGGCTAACAAGCAAAAAGTCTCAGGTTTGATTCCTCTTTACCACATACATAGAAAACGCTGCAAGTGGTGCTGTGGCTCGGTGGGACAGCTAAAGCCTAAAGAAAGCCCAAGAACAATGTACACACTCTGAGGTCAAGTCCCAAGACTAGCAAAAACAAAAAAAATTCGACAAGGGGAAAAATGCAGGCAGAGAAGGCACTGTGAAGCAAATGTTTTGTAAAGAATGAGGGCAATATTGACCCTTAAGTTTGGATCTTACCTAAGAAAGGCTCCTTGAGCCTGAGACCAGACTGGTAGTTGGGCCTAATGGAAGACATTGGGATTGGACAAATAAGGTGTGCTGTTTACTACATCCACATGTATATTGTGAGATTGGAGGAGAGATTCAGCCTCCAGTATGTCTTTGGTGAGGTCTTTTGTGAGCAAGGATCTTTGGTCATTGGGCCCTGAAAGGTGATCCTGCCTCCCTCACAATGGAACAGAATATGGAACCCTGGTATCCAAGCCACTGTAACTAACAACCAGCTCAAGCCAGCTCACTTGGCCTGTGGCTCAGGAGGAAGAAAGATGTTGCTGTGCTGTTGCCAAAGTTCTGGAAACTCGAGTCTCAGGCATGGAAGTTGTGGATGTCTTACTCGAAGATGTACATGCAAGATCATTGCCAAGCCACAAATCCAGTATAACAGAACTTTCTCTAAGAAGAAGGCCAGGAAAATCCAGGGCAACCAGATGAGGTAAATTTCTAAGAAGAAATGTATTTGACCCCATCATCCTCCCCACACACTACAACTTTCTTTTTTTCCATTTTTTATTGTAATTAGTAAAAGGGTTAGATGATATTTGCCAGATAGAAGGTGCATTAATTCACATACATTGATACCCTTCCACATGTCTTGGTACCCATTTCCCTCCAACCCCACACCCCCCACCCGTCTTGGTTTTCCCCCCTTCCCTATCAAATTTCAAATATCCAAATACAAATAAATTCAATATATAAGATAAAGTGAGATACTATACCAATATGGGATAACCAAGGCACAGCAAACGAGATGAGAGACAACATATTACATTAAGGACAACAATCATTCATTATATGGCTTTTGTGTCAATATCCTGGAGGTCCTTTCAATTACCTTCACATTATAGGGCCTTATATATGGCCTTTTGCTCTATTGCCGATCTCTGCTAGTAGAGCCCAAGGTTTCTACTGATTATGACGAATGAGGGAAACCACTGAGCCCAAGTTCCTTTGAGTCTGGCTTACTTCACTTAATATGATTTGTTCTAAGTCTTTCCATTTCCTAACAAATGGGGCGATGCCATTCTTTCTGACAGCAGCATAGAATTCCATTGTGTACAAATACCACAACTTGTTGATCCACTCATCAACTGAGGGACATCTGGGTTGGTTCCATATCTTTACTATGGTGAATAGTGCTGCAATGAACATTGTTGTGCTAGTGGGTTTAGTATGCCCTTGTTTCTGGATTGTTGGGTAAATGCCAAGTAGTGGAATTGCTGGGTCATAGGGGAGTTCTATGTTTAGCCTTTTGAGGCACTGCCACCCTGCTTTCCATAGTGGTTGAACGAGTTTGCACTCCCACCAACAGTGTAGTAGTGATCCCTCCTGGCCACATCCCCTCCAGCATCTGTTGTCATTCGTTTTCCTGATCCTGGCCATTCTAACTGGAGTGAGGTGGAATCTTAGAGTTGTTTTGATTTGCATTTCTTTTATGACCAGAGATGTGAAGCATTTCTTCATGTGTCTATAGGCCATTTTGTTTCTTCTTCAGAGAAGACTCTCTTTAAGTCTTTGGCCCATTTTTAATGGGATGGGTGTTACTTTGGAGGTTAGTTTTGGAGTGATTCAATTTTTTGAGTTGTTGATATATTTTAGATATGAGGCCTTGGTCCGTTGTTTGGTTGGTGAAGATCTTCTCCTACTCTGTAGGCTTCCTGATTAGTTTACTAGCTATATCCGTTGCCATACAAAAGCTCTGCAGTTTAATGCAGTCCCACTTATCCAGCCTTTCTCTGATTTGTTGTGATTCTTGGTCCTTATTAAGAAAGTTTCGACCTGTGCCAAGGAGGCCTAGTGTATCTCCTATTCCTTCCTGTAAACTTTTCAGTGTGTCAGCTTTTACCTCCAGGTCTTTGATCCATTTGGAGTTAATTCTATTGCAAGGTGCCAAAGAAGGATCCAACTTTAGTTTTGTGCAGGTGTTTAACCAGTTCTGCCAGCACAACTTGTTGAAGAGGCTATCTTTCTTCCATTCTATTTTTTTGGCTCCCTTGTCAAAGATTAGGTGGCCATAGGTCTGTGGTTTAATATCTGGGTCCGCAGTTCTACTCCATTGGACTTCAGGCCTGTTCTTGTGCCAGTACCAAGCTGTTTTGAGAATTATAGCTCTGTAATAGAGTCTAAAGTTTGGAATTGAAATTCCTCCAGCGCTGTTCTTTCTGCTAAGAAGTGTTTTTGCTATACGGGGTCTTTTATTATTCCATATGAAATTTTGAATTGCCTTTTCTTTTTCTTCAAAGAATGACATTGGGATGTTGATTGGTATTACATTCAATTTGTAGATAGCCCTTGGCAAGATTGTCATTTTCACAATGTTGATTCTTCCAATCCAGGAGCATGGGAGGTCTTTCCATTTGCTTAGTTCTGCTTTAATTTCCTTTTTTATGGTTTTAAAGTTTTCATCTAAACGGTCCTTTACATTCTTAGTTAAGCTAATTCCTAGGTACTTTATTTTCTTTGAAGCTATTGTGAAAGGAGTTTTTTCCTGATTATTGCCTCGTTCCTCAGTGTTGGCATAAAGTAAGGCAGTTGATTTGTGAGGGTTGATTTTATGGCCTGCTACCCTTCCAAAGCTTTGAATCAGCTCAAGGAGCTTGGGAGTAGAGTCTATAGGATTCTTTAAATACAGAATCATGTCATCTGCAAAGAGGGATAGTTTTATTTCCTCTTTCCCTACTTGGATCCCCTTTATGCTTGTTTCTTGCCTTATTGCACTGCCTAGGCATTCTAGTACTATGTTAAAAAGGAGTGGAGAGAGTGGGCATCCTTGTCTCGTTCCTGATTTTAGAGGGAGTGGCTTTAGATTTTCACCATTAAGTATAATACTAGCAGTGGGTTTCTCATACACAGCCTTTATTACATTGAAAAATATTCCATGGATTCCTAGTTTCTCCACATCTTTTAACATAAAAGGGTTTTGGATCTTGTCAAATGCCTTTTCCGCATCTATTGAGACAATCATGTGATTTTTATCCCTGCTCCTGTTGATGTGTTGAATTATATTAATTGATTTGTGTATGTTGAACCAGCTTTGCCTCCCTGTGATGAATCCAGTTTGATCATAGTGTATAATTTTTTTGATGAGTTGTTGTAGAAGGTTGGCCAGTATTTTGTTGAGAAGTTTTGCATCGATATTCATCAAAGAAATGGGTCTATATATCTCTTTCTTTGATGAATCTCTGTCTGGTTTGGGGATGAGGGATATGCTGGCTTCACAGAATGAGTTTGGTAAAGAACCTTCATTTTCAATTTCGTTGAAGAGCTTGAGGAGTATTCGTGTGAGCTCTGCTTTGAAGACCTTATAGAATTCAGCTGTGAAACCATCTGGCCCTAGGCTCTTTTTAAGTGGAAGTTGTCTAATTTCCATTTCTATTTCAGAGCTTGAAATAGGCCTGTTGAGTTGGGTGAGCTCTTCTTGGTTCAGTGTGGGTATGTTAATATTGTCTAGGAATTCATCCATTTCTTCTAGATTCTCAAATTTGTTGGCGTAAAGATTTGAGAAGTATTCCCTCATGATATTCTGGATCTTGGTAATTTCTGTCGTGATATTACCATTTTCATCTGCGATTTTGTTTATTTCGATATGCTCTCTTCTTTTTTTGGTAAGATTTGCTAAGGGCTTGTCAATTTTGTTAATTCTTTCAAAGAACCAACTCCTTGTTTTGTTGATTCTTTCTATAGTTTTTTATTCCAAATCATTTAATTCTGCTTTGATTTTAATAATTTGCTTTCTCCTAATGGGTTTAGGGTTGGTTTGTTGCTCTTTTTCCAGGAGGTTAAGGTGAGACATTAACTAGTTGGTTTGCCATTTTTCCAACTTGCTGTTGTAGGCACTCAGCGCTATAAATTTTCCTCTGAGTACTGCCTTTGTTGTGTCCCTAAGGAGTTGATATTTGTGTGCTCCTTATTGTTAAATTTCATAAACAGTTGGATATCTGTTCTGATCTCTTCGATTACCCATTGTTTTTGATTCAACAATGTGTGGTTCAGTCTCCATGAGTTACAGGGTTTTCTTTGGTGGAGATGTGTGTTCAGCTCCAATTTGATGCCTTTATGGTCTGAGAGTGTGCATGGAATAATTTCAGTGTTTCTGAATCTGTCCAGGTTTGCTTTATGGCCTAAGATGTGGTCTATTTTGGAAAATGTTCCATGTGCTGCTGAGAAAAACGTATATTGTGGTGTTACTGGGTGGAATATTCTGCAGATGTCTGTTAGATCTAGTCGGTCTATATAGTTGTTCAGTTCTAAGGTTTCTCTTTTGAGTTTTTGCCTTGTTGATCTGTCCATAGGTGAGAGTGGTGTGTTAAACTCACCAACAATCACTGTATTTCGATCTATGTATGGTTTCAGTGTAAGTAAAGCTTGCTTGATGAAGTTTGGAGCTCCCGGATTGGGTGTGTAAATATTTAGGATCATTATGTCTTCCTGGAGGAAAGAGCTTTTAGTAGTATGTTGTAACCTTCTTTGTCTTTTCTTACTAATTTTAGTTTGAAGTCTGTTGTATCTGATATGAGGATGGCAACTCCAGCCTGTTTATGGGGGCAGTTAGCTAGATAGAGTTTATTCCAACCTCTCACTTTCAAAAGATGATTGTTTTTGGTTAAGATGTGTCTCTTGAAGACAGCAGAACGATGGCTCTTGCTTTATGATCCAACTAGACAGCCTATGCCGTTTAATTGGAGAGTTAAGTCCATTGATATTGAGAGTTAGGATTGAGAGATATTTATTGGTTCCTACCATTTTTAAAAGCTTTTAGTAGGGCCTGTGTCTGGACAGTTCTTGTGGTCCTTAGATGGTATGCTGTTTAGGTGCCATTTCTTTCCCTATAATGCATTTATTTTGGTTTTGTTTGTATAGAGCATCGTTGAGAATTCTCTGTAGTGTTGGTTTTGTTTCGACATATTGTTGCATCTTTTCCCTGGAATGGAATGTTTTATTGTTCCCTCAGTTTGAATGAGAGCTTAGCTGGCTACAGTATTCTTGGTTGGTAGTTATTTGATTTAAGGGCATGACATATATGCTTCCAGTCACTTCGTGCTTGCATGGTCTCTGCTGAGAAATCTGGGGTTATTCTGATTGGTTTGCCTTTATAGGTTACTGATCCCTTTTCCCTGGCTGACTTTAGGATCTTTCCTTTCGTTTCTATTGATCCAGTTCGGATCACAATGTGGCGGTGGGATGTTCTTTTCTGGTCAGGTCTGTTTGGGGTTCTAAAAGCTTCTCGTATCTGGATGGGCCTGCCCTTCTGGATATTTGGGAAATTCTCTGAGATGATTCCCTGAAGTATATTTCCAATACCATTGACCTCTTTCTCCACGCCCTCCTCAATTCCAACTAGCCTTAAATTAGGCTTCCTAATTGTATCTTGGACCTCCTGAAGCTCTCTCTCATATTTTCTAGATTTGGATTGACTCATTTTCTGTTCTTTATAATACCTAAATTATCTTCAGCCCCGGAAATTCTCTCCTCTGCATGGTCTAACCTGCTATCAAAGCTATCTACTTTATTTTTCATCTCCCTTGCTTCTAATTGCTCACTTTTTATGCCTTGCGTCTCTTGTTTTACATCATGTATGGATTTCTTTATCTCCTTGATTTCCTTTTGAGTGGTTAGCTCAGTAGCTTTATTTTCTTTGGACATTTGCTGGAGTTTGGTCCAGTTTTTATTTGTGGATTCTATGAATTCATCCATCTTTCTTTGAAAGACCTTTATTATGGCCTCCTTTATGGCTTCTTCTTTTTCACTTATCACCTTGTTTTTGCTTTCCTCTTGTTCAGCTATGGCTTCCTCCATTATCTCTTTCTTTATATTTTCACATTTTCCATTAATGATGTTTATCAATTGCATTTGTGTAGCACTTGCAAGACTCTCCTCTAGGTTTGCCAGTGACTGTTCCATTGTCTATTTACATTGGGTGGGGGATTTTGTTTCTTGATTTGACATTTTTCTTGAGTTTCTTGTTCTGCCCATTTGAAAATGGGAGCAAGATTACTACTAAATACGATTATAGTTTTTCAGATATAACCAACCTAGACCTCTGTAGCTGGCAGACACTAGATGTTCACAAGTTTTGATTGGTATTATCACTCTTTCTTTTTGTGCACTTACAGACCAGTCTAATACAACCACTGATAAGCGATTTATACCCAAAACAATTAGCCTCTCAATCCAATCTCTATTGTCTTTAAGTCCCTCTGAGCATAGAGAATAATTAACCACCTACATATACAATATTGCTCAACAGCCATCAAGTGTAGATCCGTGCAGTATAAGGGTTGAAAGACGAGCAGAGGTCCAGAGATAGAAAAAAAGAATGAGAGAGGTCAGGGGAGGTACAAAAGGATTAACGTAGGAGTGTAAGAATATTGTAGTAATGAAGAACAGATATAGCATAAGGATAACTGACCTAAGTTGGTAAGTAGGTAGCATATTTGAGTACAAAGTTTGGAAAGTATTAGAATAAAACTTATGTGTTGCTGCACGACTAGCTCTTAGCCGAACCAGTGGCCTCACAGTGGACCATGGGATGGATCTGTTTTTCTTGTCTACGTTGAGGGAAAGGGGTATTTCACAAGATGCAGAAGCGAAGATTTCAGAAGCAAATGCTGTGAGTGAATTAGCTCTTAAAAAGCATTTTTATTTTCTTTTATCTTTCTGCCAGTCTTGGGGCTTGAATTCAGGGCCTGAGCACTGTCCTCGGGTTTTCTCAAGCCTAGCCCTCTACCACTTGAGCCACTGTGCCACATCTAGGTTTTCTATCTATGTGATACTGAGCAATCAAACCCAGATCTTCATGGATGCTAGGCAAGCACTCTACCACTATGCCAAACTCTCAACCCTGACATAGTAGTTATAAAGTCACCATCATCATCATCATATCCAAATATCTTTTCTCCTACAAAGAATGAACACTTAACTGTGCCTAATGCTTTTTTTTAATTTCACTAATTCTTCTGTGTTTTTCCCTCTTGCATTTTTTACACTTGACAGCAAAGCTAATCATCAGGAAAAAATTGATTAGGATACAGAAACCTAATAATATCCTAGTAGATTGACGTCAAAAATATGTGCAAGATGCCCTGTGTGTTTCACCTAGTGGTAGAGTACTTGGCTAACAAGCAAAAAGTCTCAGGTTTGATTCCTCTTTACCACATACATAGAAAACGCTGCAAGTGGTGCTGTGGCTCGGTGGGACAGCTAAAGCCTAAAGAAAGCCCAAGAACAATGTACACACTCTGAGGTCAAGTCCCAAGACTAGCAAAAACAAAAAAAATTCGACAAGGGGAAAAATGCAGGCAGAGAAGGCACTGTGAAGCAAATGTTTTGTAAAGAATGAGGGCAATATTGACCCTTAAGTTTGGATCTTACCTAAGAAAGGCTCCTTGAGCCTGAGACCAGACTGGTAGTTGGGCCTAATGGAAGACATTGGGATTGGACAAATAAGGTGTGCTGTTTACTACATCCACATGTATATTGTGAGATTGGAGGAGAGATTCAGCCTCCAGTATGTCTTTGGTGAGGTCTTTTGTGAGCAAGGATCTTTGGTCATTGGGCCCTGAAAGGTGATCCTGCCTCCCTCACAATGGAACAGAATATGGAACCCTGGTATCCAAGCCACTGTAACTAACAACCAGCTCAAGCCAGCTCACTTGGCCTGTGGCTCAGGAGGAAGAAAGATGTTGCTGTGCTGTTGCCAAAGTTCTGGAAACTCGAGTCTCAGGCATGGAAGTTGTGGATGTCTTACTCGAAGATGTACATGCAAGATCATTGCCAAGCCACAAATCCAGTATAACAGAACTTTCTCTAAGAAGAAGGCCAGGAAAATCCAGGGCAACCAGATGAGGTAAATTTCTAAGAAGAAATGTATTTGACCCCATCATCCTCCCCACACACTACAACTTTCTTTTTTTCCATTTTTTATTGTAATTAGTAAAAGGGTTAGATGATATTTGCCAGATAGAAGGTGCATTAATTCACATACATTGATACCCTTCCACATGTCTTGGTACCCATTTCCCTCCAACCCCACACCCCCCACCCGTCTTGGTTTTCCCCCCTTCCCTATCAAATTTCAAATATCCAAATACAAATAAATTCAATATATAAGATAAAGTGAGATACTATACCAATATGGGATAACCAAGGCACAGCAAACGAGATGAGAGACAACATATTACATTAAGGACAACAATCATTCATTATATGGCTTTTGTGTCAATATCCTGGAGGTCCTTTCAATTACCTTCACATTATAGGGCCTTATATATGGCCTTTTGCTCTATTGCCGATCTCTGCTAGTAGAGCCCAAGGTTTCTACTGATTATGACGAATGAGGGAAACCACTGAGCCCAAGTTCCTTTGAGTCTGGCTTACTTCACTTAATATGATTTGTTCTAAGTCTTTCCATTTCCTAACAAATGGGGCGATGCCATTCTTTCTGACAGCAGCATAGAATTCCATTGTGTACAAATACCACAACTTGTTGATCCACTCATCAACTGAGGGACATCTGGGTTGGTTCCATATCTTTACTATGGTGAATAGTGCTGCAATGAACATTGTTGTGCTAGTGGGTTTAGTATGCCCTTGTTTCTGGATTGTTGGGTAAATGCCAAGTAGTGGAATTGCTGGGTCATAGGGGAGTTCTATGTTTAGCCTTTTGAGGCACTGCCACCCTGCTTTCCATAGTGGTTGAACGAGTTTGCACTCCCACCAACAGTGTAGTAGTGATCCCTCCTGGCCACATCCCCTCCAGCATCTGTTGTCATTCGTTTTCCTGATCCTGGCCATTCTAACTGGAGTGAGGTGGAATCTTAGAGTTGTTTTGATTTGCATTTCTTTTATGACCAGAGATGTGAAGCATTTCTTCATGTGTCTATAGGCCATTTTGTTTCTTCTTCAGAGAAGACTCTCTTTAAGTCTTTGGCCCATTTTTAATGGGATGGGTGTTACTTTGGAGGTTAGTTTTGGAGTGATTCAATTTTTTGAGTTGTTGATATATTTTAGATATGAGGCCTTGGTCCGTTGTTTGGTTGGTGAAGATCTTCTCCTACTCTGTAGGCTTCCTGATTAGTTTACTAGCTATATCCGTTGCCATACAAAAGCTCTGCAGTTTAATGCAGTCCCACTTATCCAGCCTTTCTCTGATTTGTTGTGATTCTTGGTCCTTATTAAGAAAGTTTCGACCTGTGCCAAGGAGGCCTAGTGTATCTCCTATTCCTTCCTGTAAACTTTTCAGTGTGTCAGCTTTTACCTCCAGGTCTTTGATCCATTTGGAGTTAATTCTATTGCAAGGTGCCAAAGAAGGATCCAACTTTAGTTTTGTGCAGGTGTTTAACCAGTTCTGCCAGCACAACTTGTTGAAGAGGCTATCTTTCTTCCATTCTATTTTTTTGGCTCCCTTGTCAAAGATTAGGTGGCCATAGGTCTGTGGTTTAATATCTGGGTCCGCAGTTCTACTCCATTGGACTTCAGGCCTGTTCTTGTGCCAGTACCAAGCTGTTTTGAGAATTATAGCTCTGTAATAGAGTCTAAAGTTTGGAATTGAAATTCCTCCAGCGCTGTTCTTTCTGCTAAGAAGTGTTTTTGCTATACGGGGTCTTTTATTATTCCATATGAAATTTTGAATTGCCTTTTCTTTTTCTTCAAAGAATGACATTGGGATGTTGATTGGTATTACATTCAATTTGTAGATAGCCCTTGGCAAGATTGTCATTTTCACAATGTTGATTCTTCCAATCCAGGAGCATGGGAGGTCTTTCCATTTGCTTAGTTCTGCTTTAATTTCCTTTTTTATGGTTTTAAAGTTTTCATCTAAACGGTCCTTTACATTCTTAGTTAAGCTAATTCCTAGGTACTTTATTTTCTTTGAAGCTATTGTGAAAGGAGTTTTTTCCTGATTATTGCCTCGTTCCTCAGTGTTGGCATAAAGTAAGGCAGTTGATTTGTGAGGGTTGATTTTATGGCCTGCTACCCTTCCAAAGCTTTGAATCAGCTCAAGGAGCTTGGGAGTAGAGTCTATAGGATTCTTTAAATACAGAATCATGTCATCTGCAAAGAGGGATAGTTTTATTTCCTCTTTCCCTACTTGGATCCCCTTTATGCTTGTTTCTTGCCTTATTGCACTGCCTAGGCATTCTAGTACTATGTTAAAAAGGAGTGGAGAGAGTGGGCATCCTTGTCTCGTTCCTGATTTTAGAGGGAGTGGCTTTAGATTTTCACCATTAAGTATAATACTAGCAGTGGGTTTCTCATACACAGCCTTTATTACATTGAAAAATATTCCATGGATTCCTAGTTTCTCCACATCTTTTAACATAAAAGGGTTTTGGATCTTGTCAAATGCCTTTTCCGCATCTATTGAGACAATCATGTGATTTTTATCCCTGCTCCTGTTGATGTGTTGAATTATATTAATTGATTTGTGTATGTTGAACCAGCTTTGCCTCCCTGTGATGAATCCAGTTTGATCATAGTGTATAATTTTTTTGATGAGTTGTTGTAGAAGGTTGGCCAGTATTTTGTTGAGAAGTTTTGCATCGATATTCATCAAAGAAATGGGTCTATATATCTCTTTCTTTGATGAATCTCTGTCTGGTTTGGGGATGAGGGATATGCTGGCTTCACAGAATGAGTTTGGTAAAGAACCTTCATTTTCAATTTCGTTGAAGAGCTTGAGGAGTATTCGTGTGAGCTCTGCTTTGAAGACCTTATAGAATTCAGCTGTGAAACCATCTGGCCCTAGGCTCTTTTTAAGTGGAAGTTGTCTAATTTCCATTTCTATTTCAGAGCTTGAAATAGGCCTGTTGAGTTGGGTGAGCTCTTCTTGGTTCAGTGTGGGTATGTTAATATTGTCTAGGAATTCATCCATTTCTTCTAGATTCTCAAATTTGTTGGCGTAAAGATTTGAGAAGTATTCCCTCATGATATTCTGGATCTTGGTAATTTCTGTCGTGATATTACCATTTTCATCTGCGATTTTGTTTATTTCGATATGCTCTCTTCTTTTTTTGGTAAGATTTGCTAAGGGCTTGTCAATTTTGTTAATTCTTTCAAAGAACCAACTCCTTGTTTTGTTGATTCTTTCTATAGTTTTTTATTCCAAATCATTTAATTCTGCTTTGATTTTAATAATTTGCTTTCTCCTAATGGGTTTAGGGTTGGTTTGTTGCTCTTTTTCCAGGAGGTTAAGGTGAGACATTAACTAGTTGGTTTGCCATTTTTCCAACTTGCTGTTGTAGGCACTCAGCGCTATAAATTTTCCTCTGAGTACTGCCTTTGTTGTGTCCCTAAGGAGTTGATATTTGTGTGCTCCTTATTGTTAAATTTCATAAACAGTTGGATATCTGTTCTGATCTCTTCGATTACCCATTGTTTTTGATTCAACAATGTGTGGTTCAGTCTCCATGAGTTACAGGGTTTTCTTTGGTGGAGATGTGTGTTCAGCTCCAATTTGATGCCTTTATGGTCTGAGAGTGTGCATGGAATAATTTCAGTGTTTCTGAATCTGTCCAGGTTTGCTTTATGGCCTAAGATGTGGTCTATTTTGGAAAATGTTCCATGTGCTGCTGAGAAAAACGTATATTGTGGTGTTACTGGGTGGAATATTCTGCAGATGTCTGTTAGATCTAGTCGGTCTATATAGTTGTTCAGTTCTAAGGTTTCTCTTTTGAGTTTTTGCCTTGTTGATCTGTCCATAGGTGAGAGTGGTGTGTTAAACTCACCAACAATCACTGTATTTCGATCTATGTATGGTTTCAGTGTAAGTAAAGCTTGCTTGATGAAGTTTGGAGCTCCCGGATTGGGTGTGTAAATATTTAGGATCATTATGTCTTCCTGGAGGAAAGAGCTTTTAGTAGTATGTTGTAACCTTCTTTGTCTTTTCTTACTAATTTTAGTTTGAAGTCTGTTGTATCTGATATGAGGATGGCAACTCCAGCCTGTTTATGGGGGCAGTTAGCTAGATAGAGTTTATTCCAACCTCTCACTTTCAAAAGATGATTGTTTTTGGTTAAGATGTGTCTCTTGAAGACAGCAGAACGATGGCTCTTGCTTTATGATCCAACTAGACAGCCTATGCCGTTTAATTGGAGAGTTAAGTCCATTGATATTGAGAGTTAGGATTGAGAGATATTTATTGGTTCCTACCATTTTTAAAAGCTTTTAGTAGGGCCTGTGTCTGGACAGTTCTTGTGGTCCTTAGATGGTATGCTGTTTAGGTGCCATTTCTTTCCCTATAATGCATTTATTTTGGTTTTGTTTGTATAGAGCATCGTTGAGAATTCTCTGTAGTGTTGGTTTTGTTTCGACATATTGTTGCATCTTTTCCCTGGAATGGAATGTTTTATTGTTCCCTCAGTTTGAATGAGAGCTTAGCTGGCTACAGTATTCTTGGTTGGTAGTTATTTGATTTAAGGGCATGACATATATGCTTCCAGTCACTTCGTGCTTGCATGGTCTCTGCTGAGAAATCTGGGGTTATTCTGATTGGTTTGCCTTTATAGGTTACTGATCCCTTTTCCCTGGCTGACTTTAGGATCTTTCCTTTCGTTTCTATTGATCCAGTTCGGATCACAATGTGGCGGTGGGATGTTCTTTTCTGGTCAGGTCTGTTTGGGGTTCTAAAAGCTTCTCGTATCTGGATGGGCCTGCCCTTCTGGATATTTGGGAAATTCTCTGAGATGATTCCCTGAAGTATATTTCCAATACCATTGACCTCTTTCTCCACGCCCTCCTCAATTCCAACTAGCCTTAAATTAGGCTTCCTAATTGTATCTTGGACCTCCTGAAGCTCTCTCTCATATTTTCTAGATTTGGATTGACTCATTTTCTGTTCTTTATAATACCTAAATTATCTTCAGCCCCGGAAATTCTCTCCTCTGCATGGTCTAACCTGCTATCAAAGCTATCTACTTTATTTTTCATCTCCCTTGCTTCTAATTGCTCACTTTTTATGCCTTGCGTCTCTTGTTTTACATCATGTATGGATTTCTTTATCTCCTTGATTTCCTTTTGAGTGGTTAGCTCAGTAGCTTTATTTTCTTTGGACATTTGCTGGAGTTTGGTCCAGTTTTTATTTGTGGATTCTATGAATTCATCCATCTTTCTTTGAAAGACCTTTATTATGGCCTCCTTTATGGCTTCTTCTTTTTCACTTATCACCTTGTTTTTGCTTTCCTCTTGTTCAGCTATGGCTTCCTCCATTATCTCTTTCTTTATATTTTCACATTTTCCATTAATGATGTTTATCAATTGCATTTGTGTAGCACTTGCAAGACTCTCCTCTAGGTTTGCCAGTGACTGTTCCATTGTCTATTTACATTGGGTGGGGGATTTTGTTTCTTGATTTGACATTTTTCTTGAGTTTCTTGTTCTGCCCATTTGAAAATGGGAGCAAGATTACTACTAAATACGATTATAGTTTTTCAGATATAACCAACCTAGACCTCTGTAGCTGGCAGACACTAGATGTTCACAAGTTTTGATTGGTATTATCACTCTTTCTTTTTGTGCACTTACAGACCAGTCTAATACAACCACTGATAAGCGATTTATACCCAAAACAATTAGCCTCTCAATCCAATCTCTATTGTCTTTAAGTCCCTCTGAGCATAGAGAATAATTAACCACCTACATATACAATATTGCTCAACAGCCATCAAGTGTAGATCCGTGCAGTATAAGGGTTGAAAGACGAGCAGAGGTCCAGAGATAGAAAAAAAGAATGAGAGAGGTCAGGGGAGGTACAAAAGGATTAACGTAGGAGTGTAAGAATATTGTAGTAATGAAGAACAGATATAGCATAAGGATAACTGACCTAAGTTGGTAAGTAGGTAGCATATTTGAGTACAAAGTTTGGAAAGTATTAGAATAAAACTTATGTGTTGCTGCACGACTAGCTCTTAGCCGAACCAGTGGCCTCACAGTGGACCATGGGATGGATCTGTTTTTCTTGTCTACGTTGAGGGAAAGGGGTATTTCACAAGATGCAGAAGCGAAGATTTCAGAAGCAAATGCTGTGAGTGAATTAGCTCTTAAAAAGCATTTTTATTTTCTTTTATCTTTCTGCCAGTCTTGGGGCTTGAATTCAGGGCCTGAGCACTGTCCTCGGGTTTTCTCAAGCCTAGCCCTCTACCACTTGAGCCACTGTGCCACATCTAGGTTTTCTATCTATGTGATACTGAGCAATCAAACCCAGATCTTCATGGATGCTAGGCAAGCACTCTACCACTATGCCAAACTCTCAACCCTGACATAGTAGTTATAAAGTCACCATCATCATCATCATATCCAAATATCTTTTCTCCTACAAAGAATGAACACTTAACTGTGCCTAATGCTTTTTTTTAATTTCACTAATTCTTCTGTGTTTTTCCCTCTTGCATTTTTTACACTTGACAGCAAAGCTAATCATCAGGAAAAAATTGATTAGGATACAGAAACCTAATAATATCCTAGTAGATTGACGTCAAAAATATGTGCAAGATGCCCTGTGTGTTTCACCTAGTGGTAGAGTACTTGGCTAACAAGCAAAAAGTCTCAGGTTTGATTCCTCTTTACCACATACATAGAAAACGCTGCAAGTGGTGCTGTGGCTCGGTGGGACAGCTAAAGCCTAAAGAAAGCCCAAGAACAATGTACACACTCTGAGGTCAAGTCCCAAGACTAGCAAAAACAAAAAAAATTCGACAAGGGGAAAAATGCAGGCAGAGAAGGCACTGTGAAGCAAATGTTTTGTAAAGAATGAGGGCAATATTGACCCTTAAGTTTGGATCTTACCTAAGAAAGGCTCCTTGAGCCTGAGACCAGACTGGTAGTTGGGCCTAATGGAAGACATTGGGATTGGACAAATAAGGTGTGCTGTTTACTACATCCACATGTATATTGTGAGATTGGAGGAGAGATTCAGCCTCCAGTATGTCTTTGGTGAGGTCTTTTGTGAGCAAGGATCTTTGGTCATTGGGCCCTGAAAGGTGATCCTGCCTCCCTCACAATGGAACAGAATATGGAACCCTGGTATCCAAGCCACTGTAACTAACAACCAGCTCAAGCCAGCTCACTTGGCCTGTGGCTCAGGAGGAAGAAAGATGTTGCTGTGCTGTTGCCAAAGTTCTGGAAACTCGAGTCTCAGGCATGGAAGTTGTGGATGTCTTACTCGAAGATGTACATGCAAGATCATTGCCAAGCCACAAATCCAGTATAACAGAACTTTCTCTAAGAAGAAGGCCAGGAAAATCCAGGGCAACCAGATGAGGTAAATTTCTAAGAAGAAATGTATTTGACCCCATCATCCTCCCCACACACTACAACTTTCTTTTTTTCCATTTTTTATTGTAATTAGTAAAAGGGTTAGATGATATTTGCCAGATAGAAGGTGCATTAATTCACATACATTGATACCCTTCCACATGTCTTGGTACCCATTTCCCTCCAACCCCACACCCCCCACCCGTCTTGGTTTTCCCCCCTTCCCTATCAAATTTCAAATATCCAAATACAAATAAATTCAATATATAAGATAAAGTGAGATACTATACCAATATGGGATAACCAAGGCACAGCAAACGAGATGAGAGACAACATATTACATTAAGGACAACAATCATTCATTATATGGCTTTTGTGTCAATATCCTGGAGGTCCTTTCAATTACCTTCACATTATAGGGCCTTATATATGGCCTTTTGCTCTATTGCCGATCTCTGCTAGTAGAGCCCAAGGTTTCTACTGATTATGACGAATGAGGGAAACCACTGAGCCCAAGTTCCTTTGAGTCTGGCTTACTTCACTTAATATGATTTGTTCTAAGTCTTTCCATTTCCTAACAAATGGGGCGATGCCATTCTTTCTGACAGCAGCATAGAATTCCATTGTGTACAAATACCACAACTTGTTGATCCACTCATCAACTGAGGGACATCTGGGTTGGTTCCATATCTTTACTATGGTGAATAGTGCTGCAATGAACATTGTTGTGCTAGTGGGTTTAGTATGCCCTTGTTTCTGGATTGTTGGGTAAATGCCAAGTAGTGGAATTGCTGGGTCATAGGGGAGTTCTATGTTTAGCCTTTTGAGGCACTGCCACCCTGCTTTCCATAGTGGTTGAACGAGTTTGCACTCCCACCAACAGTGTAGTAGTGATCCCTCCTGGCCACATCCCCTCCAGCATCTGTTGTCATTCGTTTTCCTGATCCTGGCCATTCTAACTGGAGTGAGGTGGAATCTTAGAGTTGTTTTGATTTGCATTTCTTTTATGACCAGAGATGTGAAGCATTTCTTCATGTGTCTATAGGCCATTTTGTTTCTTCTTCAGAGAAGACTCTCTTTAAGTCTTTGGCCCATTTTTAATGGGATGGGTGTTACTTTGGAGGTTAGTTTTGGAGTGATTCAATTTTTTGAGTTGTTGATATATTTTAGATATGAGGCCTTGGTCCGTTGTTTGGTTGGTGAAGATCTTCTCCTACTCTGTAGGCTTCCTGATTAGTTTACTAGCTATATCCGTTGCCATACAAAAGCTCTGCAGTTTAATGCAGTCCCACTTATCCAGCCTTTCTCTGATTTGTTGTGATTCTTGGTCCTTATTAAGAAAGTTTCGACCTGTGCCAAGGAGGCCTAGTGTATCTCCTATTCCTTCCTGTAAACTTTTCAGTGTGTCAGCTTTTACCTCCAGGTCTTTGATCCATTTGGAGTTAATTCTATTGCAAGGTGCCAAAGAAGGATCCAACTTTAGTTTTGTGCAGGTGTTTAACCAGTTCTGCCAGCACAACTTGTTGAAGAGGCTATCTTTCTTCCATTCTATTTTTTTGGCTCCCTTGTCAAAGATTAGGTGGCCATAGGTCTGTGGTTTAATATCTGGGTCCGCAGTTCTACTCCATTGGACTTCAGGCCTGTTCTTGTGCCAGTACCAAGCTGTTTTGAGAATTATAGCTCTGTAATAGAGTCTAAAGTTTGGAATTGAAATTCCTCCAGCGCTGTTCTTTCTGCTAAGAAGTGTTTTTGCTATACGGGGTCTTTTATTATTCCATATGAAATTTTGAATTGCCTTTTCTTTTTCTTCAAAGAATGACATTGGGATGTTGATTGGTATTACATTCAATTTGTAGATAGCCCTTGGCAAGATTGTCATTTTCACAATGTTGATTCTTCCAATCCAGGAGCATGGGAGGTCTTTCCATTTGCTTAGTTCTGCTTTAATTTCCTTTTTTATGGTTTTAAAGTTTTCATCTAAACGGTCCTTTACATTCTTAGTTAAGCTAATTGCTAGGTACTTTATTTTCTTTGAAGCTATTGTGAAAGGAGTTTCTTTCCTGATTATTGCCTCGTTCCTCTCAGTGTTGGCGTAAAGTAAGGCAGTTGATTTGTGAGGATTGATTTTATGGCCTGCTACCCTTCCAAAGCTTTGAATCAGCTCAAGGAGCTTGGGAGTAGAGTCTATATGATTCTTTAAATACAGAATCATGTCATCTGCAAAGAGGGATAGTTTTATTTCCTCTTTCCCTACTTGGATCCCCTTTATGCTTGCTTCTTGCCTTATTGCACTGCCTAGGAATTCTAGTACTATGTTAAAAAGGAGTGGAGAGAGTGGGCATCCTTGTCTCGTTCCTGATTTTAGAGGGAATGGCTTTAGATTTTCACCATTAAGTATAATACTAGCAGTGGGTTTCTCATACACAGCCTTTATTACATTGAAAAATGTTCCATGGATTCCTAGTTTCTCCACATCTTTTAACATAAAAGGGTTTTGGATCTTGTCAAATGCCTTTTCCGCATCTATTGAGACAATCATGTGATTTTATCCCTGCTCCTGTTGATGTGTTGAATTATATTAATTGATTTGTGTATGTTGAACCAGCTTTGCCTCCCTGTGATGAATCCAGTTTGATCATAGTGTATAATTTTTTTGATGAGTTGGTGTAGAAGGTTGGCCAGTATTTTGTTGAGAAGTTTTGCATCGATATTCATCAAAGAAATGGGTCTATATATCTCTTTCTTTCATGAATCTCTGTCTGGTTTGGGGATGAGGGATATGCTGGCTTCACAGAATGAGTTTGGTAAAGAACCTTCATTTTCAATTTCGTTGAAGAGCTTGAGGAGTATTCGTGTGAGCTCTGCTTTGAAGACCTTATAGAATTCAGCTGTTAATCCATCTGTCCCTAGGCTCTTTTTAAGTGGAAGTTGTCTAATTTCCATTTCTATTTCAGAGCTTGAAATAGGCCTGTTGAGTTGGGTTAGCTCTTCTTGGTTAAGTGTGGGTATGTTAATATTGTCTAGGAATTCATCCATTTCTTCTAGATTCTCAAATTTGTTGGCGTAAACGTTTGAGAAGTATTCCCTCATGATATTCTGGATCTTGGTAATTTCTGTCGTGATATTACCATTTTCATCTGCGATTTTGTTTATTTCGATATGCTCTCTTCTTTTTTTGGTAAGATTTGCTAAGGGCTTGTCAATTTTGTTAATTCTTTCAAAGAACCAACTCCTTGTTTTGTTGATTCTTTGTATAGTTTTTTATTCCAAATCATTTAATTCTGCTTTGATTTTAATAATTTGCTTTCTCCTAATGGTTTAGGGTTGGTTTGTTGCTCTTTTTCCAGGAGGTTAAGGTGAGACATTAACTAGTTGGTTTGCCATTTTTCCAACTTGCTGTTGTAGGCACTCAGCGCTATAAATTTTCCTCTGAGTACTGCCTTTGTTGTGTCCCTAAGGAGTTGATATTTGTGTGCTCCTTATTGTTAAATTTCATAAACAGTTGGATATCTGTTCTGATCTCTTCGATTACCCATTGTTTTTGATTCAACAATGTGTGGTTCAGTCTCCATGAGTTACAGGGTTTTCTTTGGTGGAGATGTGTGTTCAGCTCCAATTTGATGCCTTTATGGTCTGAGAGTGTGCATGGAATAATTTCAGTGTTTCTGAATCTGTCAAGGTTTGCTTTAATGGCCAAAGATGTGGTCTATTTTGGAAAATGTTCCATGTGCTGCTGAGAAAAACGTATATTGTGGTGTTACTGTGTGGAATATTCTGCAGATGTCTGTTAGATCTAGTCAGTCTATATAGTTGTTGAGTTCTAAGGTTTCTCCTTTGAGTTTTTGCCTTTTTCATCTGTCCATAGGTGAGAGTGGTGTGTTAAACTCACCAACAATCACTTTATTTCAATCTATGTATGGTTCCAGTGTAAGTAAAGTTTGCTTGATGAAGTTTGGAGCTCCGGGATTGGGTGTGTAAATATTCAGGATCGTTATGTCTTCCTGGAGGAAAGATCCCTTTAGTAGTATGTTGTACCCTTCTTTGTCTTTTCTTACTAATTTTAGTTTGAAGTCTGTTGTATCTGATATGAGGATGGCAACTCCAGCCTGTTTATGGGGGCAGTTAGCTAGATAGAGTTTATTCCAACCTCTCACTTTCAAAAGATGATTGTTTTTGGGTAAGATGTGTCTCTTGAAGACAGCAGAACGATGGCTCTTGCTTTTTGATCCAACTAGACAGCCTATGCCATTTAATTGGAGAGTTAAGTCCATTGATATTGAGAGTTAGGATTGAGACATATTTATTAGTTCCTACCATTTTTAAAAGCTTTTAGTAGGGCCTGTGTCTTGACAGTTCTTGTGGTCCTTCATGGTATGGTGTTTAGGTGCCATTTCTTTCCCTATAATGCATTTATTTTGGTTTTGTATGTATAGAGCATCGTTGGGAATTCTCTGTAGTGTTGGTTTTGTTTCGACATATTGTTGCAGCTTTTCCCTGGAATGAAATGTTTTATTGTTCCCTCAGTTATGAATGAGAGCTTAGCTGGCTACAGTATTCTTGGTTGGTAGTCATTTGTTTTAAGGGCATGACATATATGCTTCCAGTCACTTCGTGCTTGCATGGTCTCTGCTGAGAAATCTGGGGTTATTCTGATTGGTTTGCCTTATAGGTTACTGATCCCTTTTCCCTGGCTGCCTTTAGGATCTTTCCTTTCGTTTCTATTGATCCAGTTCGGATCACAATGTGGCGGTGGGATGTTCTTTTCTGGTCAGGTCGGTTTGGGGTTCTAAAAGCTTCTCGTATGTGGATGGGCCTGCCCTTCTGGATATTTGAAAATTCTCTGAGATGATTCCCTGAATTATATTTCCAATACCATTCACCTCTTTCTCCACGCCCTCCTCAATACCAACTAGCCTTAAATTAGGCTTCCTAATTGTATCTTGGACTTCCTGAAGCGCTCTCTCATACTTTCTAGATTTGGATTGACTCATTTTCTGTTCTTTATAATACCTAAATTATCTTCAGCCCCTGAAATGCTCTCCTCTGCATTGTCTAACCTGCTATCAAACTATCTACTTTATTTTTCATCTCCCTTGCTTCTAATTACTCACTTTTATGCCTTGCGTCTCTTGTTTTACATCATGTATGTATTTCTTTATCTCCTTGATTTCATTTTGAGTGGTTAGCTCAGTAGCTTTATTTTCTTTGGACATTTGTTGGAGTTTGGTCACGTTTTTATTTGTGGATTCTATGAAATCATCCTTATTTCTTTGAAAAACCTTTATTATGGCCTCCTTTATGGCTTCTTCTTTTTCACTTATCACCTTGTTTATGCTTTCCTCTTGTTCAGCTATGGCTTCCTCCATTATCTCTTTCTTTATATTTTCACATTTTCCATTAAGGATATTTATCAATTGCATTTGTGTAGCACTTGGAAGACTCTCCTCTAGGTTTGCAGTGACTGTTCCATTGTCTGTTTATATTGGGTGGGGGATGTTGTTTCTTGATTTGACATTTTTCTTGAGTTTCTTGTTCTGCCCATTTGAAATGGGAGCAAGATTACTACTAAATACGGTTATAGTTTTTCAGATATAACCAACCTAGACCTCTGTAGCTGGCAGACACTAGATGTTCACAAGTTTTGATTGGTATTATCACTCTTTCTTTTTGTGCACTTACAGACCAGGGTAATACAACTAGTGATAAGCGATTTATACCCAAAACAATAAGCCTCTCAATCCAATCTCTATTGCCTTTAAGTCCCTCTTAGCCTAGAGAATAATTAACCACCTACATATACAATATTGCTCAACAGCCATCAAGTGTAGATCCGTGCAGTATAAGGGTTGAAAGACGAGCAGAGGTCCAGAGATAGAAAAAAAGAATGAGAGAGGTCAGGGGAGGTACAAAAGGATTAACGTAGGAGTGTAAAAATATTGTAGTCATGAAGAAAAGGTATAGCATAAGGATAACTGACCTAAGTTGGTAAGTAGGTAGCATATTTGAGTACAAAGTTTGGAAAGTATTAGAATAAAACTTATATGTTGCTGCACGACTAGCTCTTAGCCCAACCAGTGGCCTCACAGTGGACCATGGGATGGATCTGTTTTTCTTGTCTACATTGAGGGAAAGGGGTATTTCACAAGATGCAGAAGCGAAGATTTCAGAATCAAATGCTGTGTGTGAATTAGCTCGTAAAAAGTATTTTTATTTTCTTTTATCTTTCTGCCAGTCTTGGGGCTTGAATTCAGGGCCTGAGCACTGTCCTCGGGTTTTCTCAAGTCTAGCCCTCTGCCACTTGAGCCACAGTGCCACATCTAGATTTTCTATCTATGTGATACTGAGCAATCAAACCCAGATCTTCATGGATGCTAGGCAAGCACTCTACCACTATGCCAAACTCTCAACCCTGACATAGTAATTATAAAGTCATCATCATCATCATCATATCCAAATATCTTTTCTCCTACAAAGAATGAACACTTAAGTTTGTCTAATGCTTTTTTTTAATTTCACTAATTCTTCTGTGTTTTTCCCTCTTGCATTTTTTCCACATGACAGCAAAGCTAATCATCAGGAAAAAATTGATTAGGATACAGAAACCTAATAATATCCTAGTAGATTGACGTCAAAAATATGTGCAAGATGCCCTGTGTGTTTGACCTAGTGGTAGAGTACTTGGCTACCAAGCAAAAAGACTCAGGTTTGATTCCTCATTACCACTTACATAGTAAACGCTGCAAGTGGTGCTGTGGCTCGGTGGGACAGCTAAAGCCTAAGGAAAGTCCAAGAACAATGTTCACACTCTGAGGTCAAGTCCCAAGACTAGCAAAAACAAAAAAAAATTCGACAAGGGGCAAAATGCAGGCAGAGAAGGCACTGTGAAGCAAATGTTTTGTAAAGCATGAGGGCAATGTTGACCCTTGTTTGGATCTTACCTAAGAAAGGCTCCTTGAGTCTGAGACCAGACTGGTAGTTGGGCCTAGTGGAAGACATTGGGATTGGACAAATAAGGTGTGCTGTTTACTACATCCACATGTATATTGTGAGATTGGAGGAGAGATTCAGCCTCCAGTATGTCTTTGGTGAGGTCTTTTGTGGTCATTGGGCCCTGAAAGGTGACCCTGCCTCCCTCACAATGGAACAGAATATGGATCTCTGGTAACCAAGCCACTGTAACCAACAACCAGCTCAAGCCCGCTCACTTGGCCTGTGGCTCACGAGGAAGAAAGATGTTGCTGTGCTGTTGCCAAAGGTCAGGAAACTCGAGTCTCAGGCATGGAAGTTGTGGATGTCTTACTCGAAGATGTACATGCTAGATCATTGCCAAGCCACAAATCCAGTATAACAGAACTTTCTCTAAGAAGAAGGCCAGGAAAATCCAGGGCAACCAGATGAGGTAAATTTCTAAGAAGAAATGTATTTGACCCCATCATCCTCCCCACACACTACAACTTTCTTTTTTTCCATTTTTTATTGTAATTAGTAAAAGGGTTAGATGATATTTGCCAGATAGAAGGTGCATTAATTCACATACATTGATACCCTTCCACATGTCTTGGTACCCATTTCCCTCCAACCCCACACCCCCCACCCGTCTTGGTTTTCCCCCCTTCCCTATCAAATTTCAAATATCCAAATACAACTAAATTCAATGTATAAGATAAAGTGAGATACTATACCAATATGGGATAACCAAGGGACAGCAAACGAGATGAGAGACAACATAGTACATTAAGGACAACAATCATTCATTATATGGCTTTTGTTTCAATATCCTGGAGGTCCTTTCAATTAGCTTCACATTATATGGCCTTCTATATGGCCTTTTGCTCTATTGACAGTCTCTCCTAGTAGAGCCCAAGGTTTCTACTGATTATGACGATTGAGGGAAACCACTGAGCCTAAGTTCCTTTGAGTCTGGCTTACTTCACTTAATATGATTTGTTCTAAGTCTTTCCATTTCCTAACAAATGGGGCGATGTCATTCTTTCTGACAGCAGCATAGAATTCCATTGTGTACAAATACCACAACTTGTTGATCCACTCATCAACTGAGGGACATCTGGGTTGGTTCCATATCTTTGCTATGGTGAATAGTGCTGCAATGAACATTGTTGTGCTAGTGGGTTTAGTATGCCCTTGTTCTGGATTGTTGGGTAAATGCCAAGTAGTGGAATTGCTGGGTCATACGGGAGTTGTATGTTTAGCGTTTTGAAGCACTGCTGCACTGCTTTCCATAGTGGTTGAACGAGTTTGCACTCCCACCAACAGTGTAGTAGTGATCCCTCCTGACCACATCCCCTCCAGCATCTGTTGTCATTCGTTTTCCTGATCCTGGCCATTCTAACTGGAGTTAGGTGGAATCTTAGACTTGTTTTGACTTGCATTTCTTTTATGATCAGAGATGTTGAGCATTTCTTCATGTGTCTATAGGCCATTTTTGTTTCTTCTTCAGAGAAGACTCTCTTTAAGTCTTTGGCCCATTTTGTAATGGGATGGGTGTTACTTTGGAGGTTAGTTTTGGAGTGATTCAATTTTTTGAGTTGTTGATATATTTTAGATATGAGGCCTTGGTCCGTTGTTTGGTTGGTGAAGATTTTCTCCCACTCTGTAGGCTTCCTGATTAGTTTAGTAGCTATATCCGTTGCCATACAAAAGCTCTGCAGTTTAATGCAGTCCCACTTATCCAGCCTTTCTCTGATTTGTAGTGATTCTTGGTCCTTATTAAGAAAGTTTCGACCTGTGCCAAGGAGGCCTAGTGTATCTCCTATTCCTTCCTGTAAACTTTTCAGTGTGTCAGCTTTTACCTCCAGGTCTTTGATCCATTTGGAGTTAATTCTAGTGAAAGGGGACAAAGAAGGATCCAACTTTAGTTTTCTGCAGGTGTTTAACCAGTTCTGCCAGCACAACTTGTTGAAGAGGCTATCTTTCTTCCATTCTATTTTTTTGGCTCCCTGGTCAAAGATTAGGTGGCCATAGGTCTGTGGTTTAATATCTGGGTCCGCAGTTCTACTCCATTGGACTTCAGGCCTGTTCTTGTGCCAGTACCAAGCTGTTTTGAGAATTATAGCTCTGTAATAGAGTCTTAAGTTTGGAATTGAAATTCCTCCAGCACTGTTCTTTCTGTTAAGAAGTGTTTTTGCTATAAGGGGTCTTTTATTATTCCATATGAAATTTTGAATTGCCTCTTTTATTTCTTTAAAGAATGACATTGAGATGTCGATTGGTATTACATTGAATGTGTAGATAGCCCTTGGCAAGATTGTCATTTTCACAATGTTGATTCTTCCAATCCAGGAGCATGGGAGGTTTTTCCATTTCCTTATTTCTGCTTTAATTTCCATTTTTATGGTTTTAAAGTTTTCATCTAAACGGTCCTTTACATTCTTAGTTAAGCTAATTGCTAGGTACTTTATTTTCTTTGAGGCTATCGTGAAAGGATTTTCTTTCCTGATTATTGCCTCGTTCCTCTCAGTGTTGTCGTAAAGTAAGGCAGTTGATTTGTGAGGGTTGATTTTATGGCCTGCTACCCTTCCAAAGCTTTGAATCAGCTCAAGGAACTTGGGAGTAGAGTCTACAGGATTCTTTAAATACAGAATCATGTCATCGGCAAAGAGGGATAGTTTTATTTCCTCTTTCCCTACTTGGATCCCCTTTATGCTTGCTTTTTGCCTTATTGCACTGCCTAGGAATTCTAGTACTATGTTAAAAAGGAGTGGAGAGAGTGGGCATCCTTGTCTCGTTCCTGATTTTAGAGGGAATGGCTCTAGATTTTCACCATTAAGTATAATACTAGCAGTGGGTTTCTCATACACAGCCTTTATTACATTGAGAAATGTTCCATGGATTCCTAGTTTCTCCACATCTTTTTACATAAAGGGGTTTTGGATCTTGTCAAATGCCTTTTCCGCATCTATTGAGACAATCATGTGATTTTATCCCTGCTCCTGTTGATGTGTTGAATTATATTAATTGATTTGTGTATGTGGAACCAGCTTTGCCTCCCCGTGATAAATCCAGTTTGATCATAGTGTGTAATTTTTTTGATGAGTTGTTGTAGACGGTTGGCCAGTATTTTGTTGAGAAGTTTTGCATCGATGTTCATCAAAGAAATGGGTCTATAGATCTCTTTCTTTGATGAATCTCTGTCTGGTTTGGGCACGAGGGATATACTGGCTTCACAGAATGAGTTTGGTAAAGAACCTTCATTTTCAATTTCGTTGAAGAGCTTGAGGAGTATTGGTGTGAGCTCTGCTTTGAAGACCTTATAGAATTCAGCTGTGAATCCAACTGGCCCTGGGCTCTTTTTAAGTGGAAGTTCTGTAATTTCCATTTCTATTTCAGAGCTTGAAATAGGCCTGTTGAGTTGGGTTAGCTCTTCTTGGTTCAGTGTGGGTATGTTAATATTGTCTAGGAATTCATCCATTTCTTCTAGATTCTCAAATTTGTTGGCGTAAAGGCTTGAGAAGTATTCCCTCATGATATTCTGGATCTTGGTAATTTCTGTCGTGATATTACCATTTTCATCTGCGATTTTGTTTATTTCGATATGCTCTCTTCTTTTTTTGGTAAGATTTGCTAAGGGGTTGTCAATTTTGTTAATTCTTTCAAAGAACCAACTCCTTCTTTTGTTGATTCTTTCTATAGATTTTTTATTCCAAGTCATTTAATTCTGCTTTGATTTTAATAATTTGCTTTCTCCTAATGGGTTTAGGGTTGGTTTGTTGCTCTTTTTCCAGGAGGTTAAGGTGAGACATTAACTAGTTGGTTTGCCATTTTTCCAACTTGCTGTTGTAGGCACTCAGCGCTATAAATTTTCCTCTGAGTACTGCCTTTGTTGTGTCCCTAAGGAGTTGATATTTGTGTGCTCTTATTGTTAAATTTCATAAACAGTTGGATATCTGTTCTGATCTCTTCGATTACCCATTGTTTTTGATTCAACAATGTGTGCTTCAGTCTCCATGAGTTACAGGGTTTTCTTTGGTGGAGATGTGTGTTCAGCTCCAATTTGTTGCCTTTATGGTCTGAGAGTGTGCATGGAATAATTTCAGTGTTTCTGAATCTGTCCAGGTTTGCTTTATGGCCTAAGATGTGGTCTATTTTGGAAAATGTTCCATGTGCTGCTGAGAAAAACGTATATTGTGGTGTTACTGGGTGGAATATTCTGCAGATGTCTGTTAGATCTAGTCGGTCTATATAGTTGTTCAGTTCTAAGGTTTCTCCTTTGAGTTTTTGCCTTGTTGATCTGTCCATAGGTGAGAGTGGTGTGTTAAACTCACCAACAATCACTGTATTTCGATCTATGTATGGTTTCAGTGTAAGTAAAGTTTGCTTGATGAAGTTTGGAGCTCCGGGATTGGGTGTGTAAATATTTAGGATCATTATGTCTTCCTTGAGGAAAGATCCCTTTAGTAGTATGTTGTACCCTTCTTTGTCTTTTCTTACTAATTTTAGTTTGAAGTCTATTGTATCTGATATGAGGATGGCAAATCCAGCCTGTTTATGGGGGCAGTTAGCTTGAGAGAGTTTATTCCAACCTCTCACTTTCAAAAGATGATTGTTTTTGGGTAAGATGTGTCTCTTGAAGACAGAAGAACGATGGCTCTTGCTTTATGATCCAACTAGACAGCCTATGCCGTTTAATTGGAGAGTTAAGTCCATTGATATTGAGAGTTAGGATTGAGAGATATTTATTAGTTCCTACCATTTTTAAAAGCTTTTAGTAGGGCCTGTGTCTTGACAGTTCTTGTGGTCCTTCATGGTATGCTGTTTAGGTGCCATTTCTTTCCCTATAATGCATTTATTTTGGTTTTGTATGTATAGAGCATCGTTGGAAATTCTCTGTAGTGTTGGTCTTGTTTCGACATATTGTTGCATCTTTTCCCTGGAATGGAATGTTTTATTGTTCCCTCAGTTATGAATGAGAGCTTAGCTGGCTACAGTATTCTTGGTTGGTAGTCATTTGATTTAAGGGCATGACATATATGCTTTCAGTCACTTCGTGCTTGCATGGTCTCTGCTGAGAAATCTGGGGTTATTCTGATTGGTTTGCCTTTATAGGTTACTGATCCCTTTTCCGTGGCTGCCTTTAGGATCTTTCCTTTCGTTTCTATTGATCCAGTTCGGATCACAATGTGGCGGTGGGATGTTCTTTTCTGGTCAGGTCTGTTTGGGGTTCTAAAAGCTTCTCGTATCTGGATGGGCCTGCCCTTCTGGATATTTGGGAAATTCTCTGAGATGATTCCCTGAAGTATATTTCCAATACCATTGACCTCTTTCTCCACGCCCTCCTCAATACCAACTAGCCTTAAATTAGGCTTCCTAATTGTATCTTGGACCTCCTGAAGCTCTCTCTCATATTTCCTAGATTTGGATTGACTCATTTTCTGTTCTTTATAATACCTAAATTATCTTCAGCCCCTGAAATGCTCTCCTCTGCATTGTCTAACCTGCTATCAAAGCTATCTACTTTATTTTTCATCTCCCTTGCTTCTAATTGCTCACATTTTATGCCTTGCGTCTCTTGTTTTAGATCATGTATGGATTTCTTTATCTCCTTGATTTCCTTTTGAGTGGTTAGCTCAGTAGCTTTATTTTCTTTGGACATTTGCTGGAGTTTGGTCCGGTTTTTATTTGTGGATTCTTTGAATTCATCCACCTTTTTTTGAAAAACCTTTATTATGGCCTCCTTTTTGGCTTCTTCTTTTTCACTTATCACCTTGTTTTTGCTTTCCTCTTGTTCAGCAATGGTTTCCTCCATTATCTCTTTCTTTATATTTTCACATTTTCCATTAATGATGTTTATCAATTGCATTTGTGTAGCACTTGGAAGACTCTCCTCTAGGTTTGCCAGTGACTGTTCCATTGTCTATTTACATTGGGTGGGGGATGTTGTTTCTTGATTTGACATTTTGCTTGAGTTTCTTGTTCTGCCCATTTGAAAATGGGAGCAAGATTACTACTAAATACGATTATAGTTTTTCAGATATAACCAACCTAGACCTCTGCAGCTGGCAGACACTAGATGTTCACAAGTTTTGATTGGTATTATCACCCTTTCTTTTTGTGCACTTACAGACCAGTCTAATACAACCACTGATAAGCGATTTATACCCAAAACAATAAGCCTCTCAATCCAATCTCTATTGCCTTTAAGTCCCTCTTAGCCTAGAGAATAATTAACCACCTACGTATACAATATTGCTCAACAGCCATCAAGTGTATATCCGTGCAGTATAAGGGTTGAAAGACGAGCAGAGGTCCAGAGATAGAAAAAAAGAATGAGAGAGGTCAGGGGAGGTACAAAAGGATTAACGTAGGAGTGTAAGAATATTGAAGTAATGAAGAAAAGGTATAGCATAAGGATAACTGACCTGAGTTGGTAAGTAGGTAGCATATTTGAGTACAAAGTTTGGAAAGTATTAGAATAAAACTTATGTGTTGCTGCACGACTAGCTCTTAGCCCAACCAGTGGCCTCACAGTGGATCATGGGATGGATCTGTTTTTCTTGTCTAGGTTGAGGGAAAGGGCTATTTCACAAGATGCAGAAGGGAAGATTTCAGAAGCAAATGCTGTGAGTGAATTAGCTCGTAAAAAGCATTTTTATTTTCTTTTATCTTTCTGCCAATCTTTGGGCTTGAATTCAGGGCCTGAGCACTGTCCTCGGGTTTTCTCAAGTCTAGCCCTCTGCCACTTGAGCCACAGTGCCACATCTAGGTTTTCTATCTACGTGATACTGAGCAATCAAACCCAGATCTTCATGGATGCTAGGCAAGCACTCTAGCACTATGCCAAACTCTCAACCCTGACATAGTAATTATAAAGTCATCATCATCATCATCATATCCAAATATCTTTTCTCCTACAAAGAATGAACACTTAACTGTGTCTAATGCTTTTTTTTTAATTTCACTAATTCTTCTGTGTTTTTCCCTCGTGCATTTTTTACACTTGACAGCAAAGCTAATCATCAGGAAAAAAGGGATTAGGATACAGAAACCTAATAATATCCTAGTAGATTGACGTCAAAAATATTTGCAAGATGCCCTGTGTGTTTGACACTTGGTAGAGTATTTGGCTACCAAGCAAAAAGACTCAGGTTTGATTCCTCATTACCACATACATAGAAAAACGCTGCAAGTTGTGCTGTGGCTCGGTGGGAGAGCTAAAGCCTAAAGAAAACCCAAGAACAGTGTTCACACTCTGAGGTCAAGTCCCAAGACTAGCAAAAACAAAAAAAATTCGACAAGGGGCAAAATGCAGGCAGAGAAGGTACTGTGAAGCAAATGTTTTGTAAAGGATGAGGGCAATATTGACCCTTAAGTTTGGATCTTACCTAAGAAAGGCTCCTTGAGCCTGAGACCAGACTGGTAGTTGGGCCTAGTGGAAGACATTGGGATTGGACAAGTAAGGTGTGGTGTATACTACATCCACATGTATATTGTGAGATTGGAGGAGAGATTCAGCCTCCAGTATGTCTTTGGTGAGGTCTTTTGTGAGCAAGGATCTTTGGTCATTGGGCCCTGAAAGGTGACCCTGCCTCCCTCACAATGGAACAGACTATGGAAACCTGGTAACCAAGCCACTGTAACTAACAACCAGCTCAAGCCAGCTCACTTGGCCTGTGGCTCAGGAGGAAGCAAGATGTTGCTGTGCTGTTGCCAAAGGTCAGGAAACTCGAGTCTCAGGCATGGAAGTTGTGGATGTCTTACTCGAAGATGTACATGCTAGATCATTGCCAAGCCACAAATCCAGTATAACAGAACTTTCTCTAAGAAGAAGGCCAGGAAAATCCAGGGCAACCAGATGAGGTATATTTCTAAGAAGAAATGTATTTCACCCCATCATCCTCCCCACACACTACAACTTTATTTTTTTTTCATTTTTTTATTGCAATTAGTAAAAGGGTTAGATGATATTTGCCAGGTAGGAGGTGCATGTATTCACATACATTGATACCCTTTCACATGTCTTGGTACCCATTTCCCTCCAACTCCACAGCCCCCACCCGTCTTGGTTTTCTCCCCTTCCCTATTAAATTTCAAATATCCAAATACAAATAAATTCAATATATCAGATAACAAAGTGAGATACTATACCAATATGGGATAACCGAGGGACAGCAAAGGAGATGAGAGACAACTTAGTACATTAAGGACAACAATCATTCATTATGTGGCTTTTGTTTCAATATCCTGGAGGTCCTTTCAATTAGCTTCACATTATATGGCCTTATATATGGCTTTTGCTCTATTGCAAATCTCTGCTAGTAGAGCCCAAGGTTTCTACTGATTATGATGAATGAGGGAAACCACTGAGCCTAAGTTCCTTTGAGTCTGGCTTACTTCACTTAATATGATTTGTTCTAAGTCTTTCCATTTCCTAACAAATGGGGCGATGTCTTTTTTTCTGACAGCAGCATAGAATTCCCTTGTGTACAAATACCACAACTTGTTGATCCACTCATCAACTGAGGGACATCTTGGTTGGTTCCATATCTCTGCTATGGTGAATAGTGCTGCAATGAACATTGTTGTGCTAGTGGGTTCAGTATGCCCTGGTTTCTGGATTGTTGGGTAAATGCCAAGTAGTGGAATTGCTGGGTCATAGGGGAGTTCTATTTTTTGCCTTTTGAGGCACTGCCACACTGCTTTCCATAGTGGTTGAACGAGTTTGCACTCCCATCAACAGTGTAGTACTGATCCCTCCTGGCCACATCGCCTCCAGCATCTGTTGTCATTCGTTTTCCTGATCCTGGCCATTCTAACTGGAGAGCGGTGGAATCTTAGAGTTGTTTTGATTTGCATTTCTTTTATGACCAGAGATGTGGAGCATTTCTTCATGTGTCCATAGGCCATTTTTGTTTCTTCTTCAGAGAAGACTCTCTTTAAGTCTTTGGCCCATTTTTAATGTGATGGGTGTTACTTTGGAGGTTAGTTTTGGAGTGATTCAATTTTTTGAGTTGTTGATATATTTTAGATATGAGGCCTTTGTCCGTTGTTTGGGTGGTGAAGATCTTCGCCCACTCTGTAGGCTTCCTGCTTAGTTTACTAGCTATATCCGTTGCCATACAAAAGCTACGCAGTTTAATGCAGTCCCACTTATCCAGCCTTTCTCTGATTTGTTGTGATTCTTGGTCCTTATTAAGAAAGTTTCGACCTGAGCCAAGGAGGCCTAGTGTATCTCCTCTTCCTTCCTGTTAACTTTTCAGTGTGTCAGCTTTTACCTCCAGGTCTTTGATCCATTTGAAGTTAATTCTAGTGCAAGGGGACAAAGAAGGATCCAACTTTAGTTTTCTGCAGGTGTTTAACCAGTTCTGCCAGCACAACTTGTTGAAGAGTCTATCTTTCTTCCATTCTATTTTTTTGGCTCCCTGGTCAAAGATTAGGTGGCCATAGGTCTGTGGTTTAATATCTGGGTCCGCATTTCTCCTCCAATGGACTTCAGGCCTGTTCTTGTGCCAGTACCAAGCTGTTTTGAGAATTATAGCTCTGTAAGAGAGTGTTAAGTTTGGAAGTGAAATTCCTCCAGCGCTGTTCTTTCTGCTAAGAAGTATTTTTGCTATACGGGGTCTTTTATTATTCCATATGAAATTTTGAATTGCCTCTTCTATTTCTTTAAAGAATGACATTGGGATGTTGATGGGTATTACATTGAATTTGTAGATAGCCCTTGGCAAGATTGTCATTTTCACAATGTTGATTCTTCCAATCCAGGAGCATGGGAGGTTTTTCCATTTCCTTAGTTCTGCTTTTATTTCCTTTTTTATGGTTTTAATGTTTTCATCTAAACGGTCCTTTACATTCTTAGTTAAGCTAATTGCTAGGTACTTTATTTTCTTTGATGCTACTGTGAAATGAATTTCTTTCCTGATTATTGCCTCGTTCCTCTCAGTGTTGGCGTAAAGTAAGGTAGTTGATTTGTGATGGTTCATTTTATGGCCTGTTACCCTTCCAAATCTTTGAATCAGCTCAAGGAGCTTGGAAGTAGAGTCTATAGAATTCTTTAAATACAGACTCATGTCATCGGCAAAGAGGGATAGTTTTATTTCCTCTTTCCCTACTTGGATCCCCTTTATGCTTGCTTCTTGCCTTATTGCACTGCCTAGGAATTCTAGTACTATGTTAAAAAGTAGTGGAGGGAGTGGGCATCCTGAATGCTACCCCCTAGCACTTTAATGCAAAGCTTAGGGCTGTGGCATTTTAAGCACAATTCAACGCTCTGTTTTTTGCTGGTTAATTAGAGGTAAAAATCTTATGGAATTTATTGCGTGGCTGATTTTGAACTGGAATCCTCAGTTCTCAGCTTATCTTGAGTAGCTAGGATTACAGTACTTTTACAACATGTATGCTCATACACATTGCTTCTGATCCAAACACTCATTGTTCAATTTAACTAACAAGATGTGAGGAAAGATGATTGACTGTAATTTACTAGATGGGCTTCTAGTGAGTATATATTTCCACTTCCACTCTGAAGCCAGGGAAATGTTTCTGGTACATGTTTCAACTATCTCCCAAAGAGGAAATAATATGTGAGTACGTTTGCTAGTATTTCAGATAGGAGATGGACTTTGGTGTTTGGAACCTGTTGGGCAGAGTGTATCAGCTTGGCTGTGATAACAGAGATGATGTTACAGACAGTAATATTTTCATCCCAGACAGACTTAATCCAGATCCTTGGATTTCAGGCCTTGAGTAGATAGAATTACAAGTGCGAGCTGCCACCACCACCTGGTTCATTTTGGAAACCTTAATTGCTTCTCATTTGTTCCTTTCCTTTTTTGGAAGATTGATCTAAGCTGGCTGATTGTGCTTCACAATGAAGTGATTGGCCTCAGGAATTGCAAATATTTGTTTCATCAGCACGGAATGAATGAAGTTGATCTAAACCCAATAGTATTTTCCTTCTGATAAATAGGGAACTTACTTATATCATTTTTCCTTGCCTTTGCTTTCCCAAAGCAAGCAACATGTTTCTTAAAAACTATACTTCATGAGAATATTATAATTAGAAGCTATCTTCTGCACACTTCAGAATAGTCCTTGCATTTATAAACTTATATTACAATATTAGGTAGAAGAATGGTGACTGTTAGTTTCATAACTATTTCATATGTTTTACTCTTTAAGGCTCATGAAGTCAAGAAGGGATTAAATAGCTTTATATAATAGTAGAACATAGCTCCTGCTGATTTGATGTGTGTGCAGATGATACACAGATTTATTAGGATTACTCAAAAGTTTTCTTCAAATTTTCAGTAGTAGACTGCTATGCTAACTGGAAGGTGATAGTAATGATGCTGAAATTCTATGAATCAGCTATGAAGCAGAATTTCAGGGGAGAGTATTTGCTAGGGACTTAATTTCTAACACGCATATCAAGAATATTGAACTATAACACCAAATGATGGACGACTCAGCGTCACATTTTGTTGTTTTATGCAAGTCATGGGACTTGAACCCAGGGCCTGGGAACTGTCCTTAAAAGTTTTTTTTTGCTTCAGGCTAGTGTTCTACCACTTTATCCACAGCTCCACTTCCAGATTTTTGGTAATGAACTGTAAATCAGAATATCATGCAATTTGTTTGGGCTGGATTCAAACCTGATTTTGTGTAGATAGGATTCCAAGTGTGAGCGCACAGAGCCTGGCTAGTATCATTCATCATTCAAGTCATGGGACTGCAATTCTGCACCTGGGTCTTGTCACTGAGCTTTTCAGCTCAAGACTACTGCCCTATCCCTTGAGCCATAGGGCCACTTCTGGGTTTCTGGTGGTTAATTGGAGATAAGAGTCACATGGACTTCAGTGCCCAGGCTGACTTTGAACTGGTATCCTTGGATCCCAGCCTCTTGAGTAGCTACATTTACAAGTGTGAGCCACCATATCTGGCTAAATTATTTTTTAAGTTAATTTCTTTTGTTAAGTCAATATATAGTTGGCATACGGTTACACAAGTAATGAACATATTTCTTAAGAAAATTGTTATCCCCTCCCTCATTTTTCTCTGTTTTCCTACCCTCAGCCCCCTCTCCACCCAGATTGTTCAGTTCATTTCCGTTTAGTGTCTTCCAAGCATCACTGTTCAATTGGTTCACCCTTTTTCCTTTGTTTTTTTTTTACCATTTTATTATACCCTCTCCATTCCCCAATCACATAAACCTATGTACAAGACACAGGGTACCCGAATTCAACACAGTGACTACAGAGAATAAAACTAAAGGGAAAAAGAAGAAAAGAGGTAAAAAGCAAAGAAAATGAAAGAACATCATACAGTACCTTAGAAGCAACAACACTGAAAAAACAAAACATAAAACCTTGGGCTGAAAATGAAGCTTGCCTAGCATGTATGAAACCCTGGATTCCATTCCTCAGCACCACATAAACAAAAAACTGGAAGTGCCACTGTGACTCAGCTGGTAGATTTCTAACATTCAGCACAGAGTGTCTCCAAGTGACAAAAATCTGTCACATTTAAGTCAGGCTTCAAAACTTTGCTAGGAACCAGTTATGTGATTTGGAATAAAGTCCAGTTTTCAAAAAATCACTAGCCAGGCGCTGGAGGGTCATAATTGTCATTCTACTAGCCAGGGAGAAGGTGATTCAAAGCCTTTGCAAGCAAAAAAATGAAAACAAAAAAACTGTAAGATTCTACTCTCCACTTATCCACCCAAAAACTAAGTGGAGTTGTGGCTAAAACTGGTACAGCATTAGCCTTGAGGAAAAAGAACTAAGAGACCTTGCCCAGGTCCAAGGTTCAACCTCCCCACCAAGAAAGAAAAAAAAAGGAGTCCAGATACCTTAGTTTAAAAAGTATATCTGGATATCTTAGTAGATTTTTCTGATCTTTCCTCATTCATCTGATGGAACCACATAATCTTGATCCTGATCTGATTAAGAGCCTGCATTTTGCTTAATAAATTCATTCCACACATTCCAGTAGAATCTGGACAGCTAACAGCCACTTACCAATGTTTTATTCTACGTTTAGGCCAGTGTGTCTTCATACCATCTACACAGTCAGCTATATCATCTTTCCAGAAGTATCATTGAGTGTAGAACACTCAGAACTAAAATAATTGCATAAAGATGTAATAAAACCCCTTGATTCATTAAGAAAATTTCTGTACCACTTAGAGCAAGTACATTAGTGGTATTTACCTCTAGCCTCTTTTTTAAAAAATTTATTAACATTGAATTTTACATCATATTGCAAATGTCATGTTTAACCAACAAGTATTCAAGAAGGGAATCGCTATACAATCACTGGCACATAGATTTTAGAATATAGTAAAAATTAAGCTGAGTCTTTGTATGTCATAGATACAGATTAATCTATAATAAAACACATGTCTATAGAGTGTATAGTCTATCCTAGATTTTTATGTCTATGTAGTTATGTTTATATCTCCAAAATTATGTCCAGAACTTTGGGTATCAACTATTCAATCATCGCTCTACTACTGTTTGAAACTAATATCCATATATTAAGGATATCATGTACCTTTTGTTCCTTGGTCTTGACTTATCTCACTCAACAGGATTCACTCTAATTTCATCCACTACCCCAAAAATGCCATTATTATTTTTTTCTGTGCAGATCTTCTTTTTATGTATTTATTGTTATTGTAATTTATAGAAGGGTTACATTATATTCACCAGAGAGAGGGTGCATTACTTCTCAAACTTTGATACCCCATGTAATGATATGGTCCCCATTTCCCTTCCCCTACCCCCACTCATGTTCATTTCCCCCCTTCCCTATCCAATTTCAAATAACCAATTAGGCATATATGAAATATATCAGAAAACAAGGTGAAATATTGTAACAATAGGATATAACCAAGGGATAGCAAAAGAGATAAGAGATCACATAGTTCATTAAGGACAACAATCACTCATTATATGAGTTTTGTTTCTTTTACTTGGAGGTCGTTACATTTAGTGTCATACTATTTGTCACGATGTCTCTAGATTTTGTTCTATTGTAAATCTCTGGTAGCAGAGCCCAAGGTTTCTACTGAATTTGACAAATGAGGGAGACTCTTGGGCCTATGTTCCTTTGAGTTTGGCTTACTTCACTTAATATGATTTTTTTCCTTTTCATCCACTTCCCCGAGAATGCCATTATTTTATCTTGTCGGTTGGCTATGTATCATTCCATTGTGTGTGTGTGCGTTTATGTGTGTGTGTGTGTGTGTGTGTGTGTGTGTGCGTGTATCACATTTTTTATAATAGGGCATCTGGTTGTTTCCATCATCCAGCCTCATTTTCTACAGATATTTTTATAGTCTCTTTTTTATTTTCAGGGTAATGTATAGAGGGGTTACGGTTACATTTACAGGTAGTGGACTGCATTACTTCTCACACATTTATTCCACTCTACATGTTTTTGTCTCCAGTTCCCTCCCCCCTCCCCTTCCCAATCATCTTGTTTCCCCCCTTCCCTTTCCTATTTGACATAAACAAATAAACATATATACAATATGCCAAGGAAAAAATCAGATACAGTAACAATCTGACATTAACCAAAGGGCAAAATAAGAGATGAGAAATAACATAGTAGATTAAGGACAAAAATCACACAAGATTAAGAGCAACGATGACACAAGATATAGCTTTTGTTCCCATATCCTAGAGATCCTTTCATTTAGTCTCATCCTATATGACCTTATATACCTAGGTTTTTGAGTTATTGTAATCCTCTGCTAGGAGAGTCCTAGATGTGAACTAATTATTGAGGGAAACCATTGAGCTTGTTTCTTTGGGTCTGGCTTGCTTCACTTATTATGAATTTTTCCAAGTCTTTCTATTTCCTTACAAATGGGGCGATGTCATTCCTTCTGATGGTAGCATAGCATTCCATTGTGTATAAGTACCACATCTTCTTGATTCAGTCATCTACTGAGTGGCATCTGGGTTGGTTTCATAGCTTTGCTATGGTAAATAGTGCTGCAATGAGCATCATTGTGCTAGTGGCTTTAGTATGTCCTTTTTTCTGGACATTTGGGTAGATGCCAAGTAGTGGATTTGCTGTATCATAGGGGAGCTCTATGTTCAGTCTTTTGAGGAACCACCACACTGCTTTCCATAGTGGTTGAATGAGTTTACACTCACACCAACAGTGTAGGTGTGATCCCCCTGGTCATTTCCCCACAAGTATCTCTTATTAGATTATTTGATAATGGCCATTCTGACTTGAGTCAGGTGGAATCTCAAAGTTGTTTTGATTTTCATTTCCCTTATTGCTAGAGATATGGAGCATTTCTTCATGTGTCTAAAGCCCATTTTAATTTTTTCTTCAGAGAATACTCTTTTAAGTCTTTAGCCCACCTTTTAATAGGATGGTTGTTTCTTTGAAGATTTGTTTGGGAGAGATTCATTTTTTTCAGCTATAGATATATTTTAGATAACTACATATATTTTTGTAGAAAAAAGAATGGAAGCCATCATGCTGGCTCACAACTTAATTTCGGCTACTTAGGAGGCTCAGGGCTTAGGATCACAGGTCAAAGCCTACCAGGGGCCTACAGTGTGTGAGATCAAACTCTGTGAACATACAATGACTGTAAGAGGAATCTCACTGCCTGGGAATGTAGCCTAATGGTAGAGTGCTCACCTAGAATGCATGAAGACCTAGGTTCTATTCACAGGTACCGCATACTCAGAAAAAAGCTAGAAGTGGCGCTGTGTTTCAAGAGGCAGAGCACTCACCTTCGGCAAGCGAGTCCAATGAAAATGTCTAGGCCCTGAGTCCAAGCCGTAGGACTGGCAAAAAGAAAAAAAAAAGAGCAATCTTACTTAAGTAACAAGGAATGTACCCTATATTTATACAGACTGAAAAATTCATTAAGAAATTAGAAAATATGTACAAAGTGCATAATTTCTTTTGTGTGTTGGCACTGGGTCTTCAACTGAGTGCTTCAGCTCTATCCCTGACCTTTTCTGCTCAAGGCTAGCACTGTACCAATGCAGCCCCAAATCAACTATCTTCAATTGAGATATAAGCGATGAATATTTCAGGGTGCTTCATGAAAAACATTTTTATAAATTGAAACTTTCAACACAGTCTTATTTTAGTATGAATGTTGAGATGGGAAGAGACAGAAAAAGTGAAATGTTTCCTGATCCCCATAGAGAAGAGACTCAGCAGAACCACTGTGGTCTGCAGGCTTCTTTGTGAGTTTTGTTTGCTTGTTTGATTTTTGTCAATTGTGGGGCTTGAACTCTGGGCCTGGGCACTGTCCCTGAGCTCTTCAGCTCAAGGCTAGTGCTTTAATCTGTGAGCCACAGTGCCACTTCTGGTTTTTCTGGCAGTTAACTGGGTACTTTGGCTGGCTTTAAACTTTGATTCTCAGATCTTAGCCTCCTGAGTAGCTAAGATTATAGGTGTGAGATACCATCACCAGGCTGCTGCTCTGTTACTATGCAGGTTCTGGATCAAGAACTTCAAGTTCTTACTTCAATTTTTTCTTCTCTTGCCTGATACTCTGCCATTTGAATGAAGCCCCAGGTCCTGGTCTTTGTTGGTTAATGAGAGATATTACGATTTTCTAATATTCAGAGCAATGATTATAAAACCCAGCATTTTACTTACTTGAATAAATTAAGAGACAGGACCTAGTGAGATGGAAAACAAAATTTTTTTTCAAGTTGCTATCCTGTTCTAATGCATAAGTCTGGCTATTTTGCTTACACACAAATATGTATTTTACCAATTTCTACTCTATTTTTTGCTTAGCTTAAAACCACCACTGCCATTTCATAGATTTTGTTGTTGTTGTTTGCGGTGCTTGAACTCTGTGCCTGGGCTGTTCCTCAGATCTTCAGTTCAATGCCAGTGCTCTACTACTTTTGATTTGGCCAGTCCTGGCCTTGAACTCAGGGACTGAGCACTGTCCTTATATTTTCTCAAGGCTAGGGCTCTACCACTTCAGCCTCAGCACCACTTCCAGCATTTTTCTATGTATGTGATATTGAGGAATTGAACCCAGGTCTTCGTGCATGCTAGGCAAGCACTCTACCACTAGGCCAAACTCCCAGCCCAAAATTATTCATCATTACTATTAGCTATCTTCTTTTTTTTATTATTGATTCGTCATGTTGCTTGGACTTTGGGCCTGGACTGTCCCTGACCTCTTCAGCTCAAGGCTAGCGCTCTTCCTCTAGAGCTCCATTTTTGGTTTCTGGTAGTTAATTGGTGATGTAAGTTTCACAAACATATGTGTCCAGGCTGGCTTTGGGCTTTGAACCAAGATCCTCCAATCTCAGCCTCCATAGTAGGTAGAATTACACGCTACAGCCAGCAGTGCCTGACTGTTTGATGTCTCTGTCTCTGTCTCTCTGTCTCTGTCTGTCTCTGTCTGTCTGCCTGTCTCTCTCTCTGTCTCTCTGTCTCTCTGTCTCTCTGTCTCTCTTTCTGTCTCTCTGTCTCTGTCTCTCTCTCTGTCTCTGTCTCTCTCTCTCTCTCTCTCTCTCTCTCTCTCTCTCTCTCTCTCTCTCTCTCTCTCTCTTTTGGTTGTAAGACTTTAATTGTGCACCTGGGCAGTGTCCCTGGGCTCTTCAGCTCAAGGCTACAACCTTAAACACCTTGAGCCACAGTGTCACTTCTGGTTTTCTGGTGCTTAAGTGGAAGTAACAGTTTCATGGACTTTAGTGTCTGGCCTGGCTTTGAACTGTGATCCTCAGAACCCAACCTTCTGAGATCATTTCCAGCTTTTCTTTGGTGTAAGTGGTACAGAGTAATTGAACACAGGGCTTTGTGCATACTAGGCAAGCAAACTACCACTAGTGTGCACTCCAGCCTTAGATAAGTGCTTTCTTTTTCTTTCCTTTTTCTTGCTTGAACTCTGGGCCTGGATGTTTACCTTAAGCTCTTCAGCTAAAGGCAAGAGCTCTACCACTTGAGGCACATTGCCATTATGAATTTTCTGGCTTATTTGGAAATAAGATTTTCACAGATTTTTATGCCTGGGCCATCTTTGAACCTCGATCCTCCAGGGTAGCTAGGATTACCAGGGTGAGCCACCAGTCACGGGCATTAAATTATTATTTTTTGCATGTCCTATGGCTTCAACTCATGGCCAGAGCACTATCCTAGGGCTTGCTCAAGGATAGCACTTTACTTCAGCCAGCCAACTCCCGGTCCAAATAGGCCACTCTTGAAGCTAGAATTACAGAGATCGGCCATAATACTGGCATGTTGTTATCTAAGTATATAATTTTTCTTCTATTTTTGATGGCTTTTCCTTAGTGTACATATTTCCTACATATTTTATGGAAAACTTCCTTCCCACTGGGGCCATAAGTTAAGCCTAGTGGAAGAGTTCTTGCCGAGCATGAATGAAGACCCAAGTTCAATTCCTCAGCACAACATAGATAAAAAAAATAAAAGTGGTGCTGTGGCACATGTGATAGAACTTGCGCCTTAAGAATAAACAAAAACAAAACAAGGATCGTGCTCAGGTCCTGAGTCTAAGCCCAGTACTGGCAAAAAAAAAATTCTGCCCAAAGTACACATTTAAACTTATTGTACTTTTCAAAAAATTTGTTGTTCAAGGTGATATACAAAGAGATTGCTGTTACATATGTAATGAGTACATTTCTTGTAAACACTGTTATCCCCTCCCCCGTTTTCTCTTTCCCTTCCCCCCAAGTCATAAATTTCATTTACAACAAATATATATGTATTTTCATTCCTGAAAAAAATAGTTTAAAATGTGTTCAAATAAATGATGTAGGTTGATATATTTATCAAAATGGATTACTTGAACTCTAAAATAAACATTCTAAGTAATTTTTCTCATAAAATTGTAGTAATGCTATAAAACTAATATAAAAGGAATTTTAGTTATTAATTTCTTATGTTTTACCTTTAACATTATTACACTAAGCATACTGTTTATGGTATTAATACAGACAGCATGAAATATGATTATGTAAAAAAATTAAATGATTAAAAATAGTAAGGTTGGGGGCCAGTAGTTTGGCTTGGTGGCACACACCCTGGACTGGCAAAAAAGAAGTAGGGTTAGATAAAACAGATTTATTTCCAAATGTGTGGAAAATGGTATGATTTCTTGTTTGGCTAGTCCTGCGGCTTGAACTGAGGGACCAGGAACTGTCCTTGGCCACATTTGTTCAAGGGTGGCACTCTTACACCTGAGCAACAGTGCCCCATCTGCTTTTTCTGTGTATGCAGTGTCGAAGAATTGAATCAATGTCTTCTTGTATACTAGGCGAGCACTCTACAACTAGGCCACATTCAAAGCCAAAGTAGATTTTTGATGCTATTGTGGAGTTTTAATTTTCTTAAATATTTGTACAAAGCACAATGGTTATATAAACAGACTTGAACTCACAGAACAGAGTCCCACATAATATTACAGTTACTCTGGCACTTCTCCCGATTGACAAAACGCATTTCCAGGCATCTGCTCTGTCCTTAAGCTTTGGTAGCTGACTTGTCTTTCCATGGAGGCCTGGCCTGGATTCCTGGTGATTCCATGCATTTCATAGTTCCCTGTATATCCAGTAAGGTTGTCTTCTATGGGACCAGACCTGTCTGGTTTTTGGCCCACCCAGGACCTATGTGTCTGAGGTCTCACATTATAAGTGGAAAATAAAAAACAGTATAATAAGCACTAAAGAACTGAACACCATAATATTAACAATGAGAGTTTAATAGTTAGCAAAGTTAATACAATGAATACTTGACAAGAATCATGAGAGCAAGATAAAGAGATGTCTTTTTAGGAAGGGGACAGGGAAGCTCTAAATCCAGACTGGCCTCCAAGTTGCCTTCAGACAGTAATTCTCCTTCAGAGTCCTCCGAAGCGTCTCCTTCCTCATGAGAAACAGAATGTCCTTCCTGAGTTAAGAGGGGGATGGATTCTGGTTTGTCGAATGGAGATTGAGTCTCTTTTAGTGAGATGGATGGGTCTGGATATTCTGTGATGATGGATTCATCTTCCTCCAATGAATCCAGTATTGAGAGTACACTTGCTGCTTCCCATGGGGACATTTTCCATGAGCCCAGCGTGTGCCCCTTCAGCTTGCACAATAAGTGGAGTGTTACTCTGACTCAGATGGACTGACTCTGGGTGGAGTGTGAAAGGAAACGCAAGGAAATCTGGCTGCTCTTTTTCTTCCTCCATAGTATCTGCAGGTTCAACTGTGTCACACATGGGGTTCAGAGCAAAAGGTATATCCATAGGACTCTAAACCTGTTTGGTAATTTCTACAGAAGGCCCATGGTTTCTGGAGTGCAGTGATGATTCTCAGTCTCCATCAGTCACCAGCTCCATTGGTGGGTTTTTCATCCGGAGTTCAGGATAAGCTCTTACACGATGACCCAAACCTAAGAATGGAAATAGGTACAGAGTGGACAGAGTGGACTCTGCAAGTTGAAGTGTCACTCAACTTCCATGAGGATCTAATGGAGGAACCTGTAGAACTGGAGTTTGGACTGAACATTGAGGAGGTGTAGGGTCTTTCTAATGAGTGCTTATTCCCGAGTCCTTTCAGAGGACAGACATTACCTGGCTGACACCACCCATAAAGGGCATTTTGCCAAGCTCTGTAGAAGTAAGGGCCAACCAATATCTAGACCACATGGGCTTCCTACTCACAGGTTCTGAGGCACCCACACCAGGACTTCTACTTTTTCTTGGTCTTACTGGTCGCATATTCCTCCAGCTGGTCAAAAAGTATGTGTTTAGAAGAACAGGTCCAAAGCCGACATGTGGAGCCTCATATAGAGCTTGAGTTGTGTCAGGGTGTGGCAGTTCTTGAACTCGTAGAAATCACTGGGGTAGAAGTCCATTCACATCGTATAGATGGAACACATGATGCTGTGGGCACATTCGGTACAAGGAAAGTGAGAGCCTTCTCTCTCCATCCTGAACCTTTTACCAAAGCCCCTTTCTTGCAGGATTCTAATGCTGTGGCTGTCCTGCAGAGATGTGCACTTATGTGCTGGGAGGGGGGTAAGAGACACTCGAGAACAGGATGACTTTTACACCCCACTTCCAGAAGCTTCTGAGAGAGGCCTCTATGCATCTGTCCAAAGTAAACGCACCTTAAATTAACTAAGTAAATGCTCTAAATAAATCAATAAGTGAATGCTCTAAATAAAGAACTAAATGCTCATTCCTCTAATCTTAGCCACCCAGTAGGCTGAGCTCTGAAGATCACAGTCGAAAGCCAGTCTAGTCAGTAAAAGTCTAAAGGCACTTGTCTTCAATTAGGCAGCAAAAAGCCAGAACTTGACCTATGACTCAAATGGTACAGTGCTAATTTTTGAACACCAAAGGGATGGCATTTAGACCTGGGTTCAGGTTCAAGTGGCAGCATTGGACCACACACCAAAATGTAAATGCTTTCAGGTTCTAACAGGCAAAGCTATCACAATCCCTCCCTGATGGCTCAAAAGTGATTCAGCCCCCAGCTTTTCCTCTGACTCCAGTATTTCACAGGCCTCCGCCATTAGTACTGACACCTCATTGCTTACTGGGAAATGGGATTTCCTAGGATGTCACCTAGGTGAGGGCTGCAGTTGGGAGGCACTTACTCATGCCTGAAATCCAACTTCTCAGCAAGCACACTGTTGAGACTCCAGTAGCTTGTGAGGGAAATGAAATGGCATAGTGTCCCAGTCATAAAAAAGTAGTTTGTGCACTTGTATCATGCTTAGCTCCCCTGTGAACACCCCAGTGAACCAAACAGGCTCAGAGAGGAGCCAAGTATTCCAAGACTTGGCCAGGAGGGGTGAGCAAACATGGGTTTGGAGGGGGAACACTCACTTTTTCAAGAGAATTTCCAGCAACTACTACATTGTCCTCCACTATTTGAAATTGTGCAGGAAGTTTCCCACATAAAAGAGATCACCTTTCTGGTAGGCAGGGATCAGCTTTGTCAGCAGCATCTCCAACAGGCCTTCCTCCAGGATCCATAGGTTACAAGGCTCATTCAGAGTCTGAGCTGACTTACCATCACACTGTATTGGCAAAACAGTGGATATTTCAAACGTAGGAATGGGACCACACTTCACACTGAGGAATTGGTATAGAGTAGATTGGAAATGACACACTCTAATCTCAGTATAGTCACTTGAAAGCACACAAGAAGGTTGTAGTTTGTGGGCAGGATGATGGGTTCAAATAGGTTTCCTCTCAATATACCTCATCTGAGTTGCCCTGGAGTTTCCTGGCTTTCTTCCTAGAGAAATGCCTGATATACTGGAATTTTGTCTTGGCCCTGATCCAGCATCTACTTCTTCAAGTGAGACATCCATATCTCTCATGCCTGAGATCCGAGCCTCCTGACCGTTGGCAACAGCACAGCAACATCTTTCTTCCTCCTGAGCCACAGGCCAAGGGAGCTGACTTGAGCTGGTTGTCACATACAGTGTCTTGGTTACCAGGGTTCCATATTCTGTTCCATTGTGAGGGAGGTAGGGTCACCTTTCAAGGCCCAATGACCAAAGCTCCTTGCTCACAGAAGACCTCCCCAAAGACATACTGGAGGCTGAATCTCCCTTCCCACCTCACATATGGATGTAGTAAACAGCACACCTTTTTGTTCAAATCCCAAGTCATTAACTAGGCGTAAGTGCTAGTCTGGTCTCAGGCTCAAGGAGCCTTTCTTAGGTAAGATCCAAACTTAACTGTCACTATTCCCCTTACCCTTCACAAGACATTTTGCTTCACAGTGCCTTCTCAGCTTGCATTTACCTCTTGCACATTTTCTTTGCTAGTCCTGGGACTTGACCTCAGAGCCTGACCATTGTTCTTAGGATTTCTTTAGGCTATAGCTGTCCCACCAAGCCACAGCACCACTTCCAGCGTTTTCTATGTATATGGTACTGCAGAATCAAACCGGACTCTTTTTGTGTGGTAGCAAAGCACTCTACAAATAGATGAAACACCCAGGCCATCTTGCACATATTTTTCACTTCAATCTACTAGGACGTTGTTAGGTTTCTGTATCGTAATCTATTTTTCTTCCTGATGAATATCTGTGCTGTCATCTGTAAAAATGCAAGTGGGAAAATCACAGAAGCATTGGTGACATAAAAAAAGTCTTACAGACATAGATAAGTGTTCATTCTTTGTAGGAGAAAGGATATTTTGATATGATGATGATGACTATTTATAAATACTTAATCGGGGTTTAGAGTTTGGCCCAGTGGTAGAGTGCTTGCCTAGCATCCGTGAAGATCTAGGTTTGAGTCCTTAATATCACACAGATATAAAAATCCATATGGCAATGTGGCTCAAGTGGCAGAGGGCTAGACTTGGGAAAAGCCAAGAGCAGTGCTCAGGCCCTGAGTTCAAGCCCCAGGAATGGCAGAAAAAAGAAAAGAAAAGAAAAGAAAAGAAATGTGCTTTTTACAAGTTATTCACTCACAGCATTTGCCTCTGAATTCTTCGCTTCTGCATCTTGTGACTTATCCCTTTCCCTCAATGTAGACAAGAAAAACAGATTTTATTACTTGCTATCCTGTTGTCCAATGTTTGGATATTAATTCAAAATACAATATTGCCTGAGATATTGTGTGTGTGCATGTGTGTGTGTATCTGCCAATGTGTGCATGCTCACATGTGTACAGGGTTTAGGGCTTACTCATAGGGCCTGTGTGATAACCCTCAGCATCTTTTCCTCAAAGCTATTGGTCTTTCACTTCTAGCTTATTATAGCTAATTGGAGTTGAGAGATTCACTCAATTTCTTGCCCTGTGCATTGGAACCCAGTGCTGGGTTCTCATATTGTTAATTGTAGCTATAGAGAAGCCTGAGGTCTGGGGATCCTCGTTAGAATCCAGCCCCTGAAAGAAAGTCACTGATAGAAATCTTTATCTTCAGTTAAGCACGAATAAATAAGGCAAAAGTGGAACTGTGGCTCAGTTCCTCTTGAACCAGCCATGAGAAAATTAGTAATTGGCAGCACCTGGTCCCTGAGAGAAATCCTTAGCACTGGTTCAAAAAAAGAAAGAAAATAATGAAAAAATTAAAACTTGCTGAGGAATCCATAAGGATAAACGTGCCTGTGAATAATCTTGTCATTTCAGATTCCCTCAAGAGCTTATGTCTCTCTATATTTTATCAAGTTTTTTAAAGATATTTACATATTTTCTATCTTTCTTAAACAGAGATAGCCATCCACAAAACACAAACACAAACTCTCACACAGTATACCACCCACCCATAAGTGTCTGGCTATGTATATATGTATAGTCATATGTATTGATCTGTCTCTCTATACTAATATATACATGCATAAACATATGTATTTAGACAAACAGGAAACATACATAGATAGGTCTCAGGCATTTCCAGATTTTGTGCAAGTCTTCTGAGTGCAACTTACCATTGTATTGTTTGTCAAGATAGAATCCCTCTAACTTTTGGCCAGCTTCTTGTCCTTTGATACTTTTTTCTGCCAGTCCTGGATTTTGAACGCTAGGCCTGGATGCTGTCACTGAGCTTGAGCTTCTTGCATTCAGTAGTTTATTGCAGATAAGAGTCTCATGGAGTTTCTGTCCTGGGGTGGCTTTGAATTGTGATCCTCAGATCTCAAACTCCTGAGTAGCTAGGATGACAGTCTTGAGCTACCAGTACCTGGTTCCTTTGCCACTTTTACCCGTTTTTTGGCCCCACCACAGCCATGGTATCTACCTTCCTATGTTCTCCCCACCTGCCCACAGACAGGGGTCTGACAGATGCTTTCCACCCACTTATTCATGTCCTCCTATGTATTGGCTGACAGCTAAGACATGCACTCACTTGTCTGGATGCCAAACACAAAGCCATGTGATTGTTTCTCAGTCTGGAACATCCTATCAGATTTATAGCACCACAGAGGGTCAGGTTGATGCTCCTCCAGGGCTTCTTAAATTGTTCTCATATTAATCCACAACACGTTTGTCATCACTTGTCCAGCTAATTCATGGACTAAAGCAGCATTCCCTAAAAACTTAGATCCCAATACCATGAGGACACTCAAGGGTGCATTAGGAGTGTGACCTGCAGGTGGATGTGAGCCTGTCTAAGTTGGAGGGGATTTCTCCACCACAGGAAATGGAATACAAATTTAGAATCTGCTTTCATGAGGTGACAATCTCTGGCAGATGTTCTTATCAAATGTGGCACTGCCTACTTCCAGCCTAAAACATGGGTTGATGACCCAGCATAACAGAGAATGTATTCACCCCGGCCCAACACATAGGCTGGGACCCTGAACTTTCAGGTAGCATTTGGCTTTGAAGGTCATGAGATCTTAGTCTACAAATGATGAGCCCCCTCCCGTGAGGCATAGCAAACAGAGCCAAAGTGCAACCCATTTAAGCACCAGATCAAGCTTCCCTTCTTCAGTAGGGTATGGTTTGAAAACTGTACATAGCTTCTGTTTGAAGCCAGTCCAGAAAGGAAAGTCCATGAAACTCTCATTTCCAGTTAACTGCCAAGAAAAAGCCAAAGATAGAGATGAAGCTCAAGAGAGCTAGAGAGCCATCTGAAAAGAATGGTTACACCCTGCAACATTCTCATTATCTGATCTTGAAAACATCTCTGTGTGCATCTCAGCATGCAACCAGCATCTGGGGGTGACAGTGACCCCTGCGCACATTGGCAATCTGCACTGTCTCTGACATCTGTAATGTGAACCTCATTCTGTTGGGTTTGTGAAGCGGTGTCAACCCTGCAGAAGGAACCAACTGTGCCCTAACTCCCACTGTCCCCTGGGGCCCCTAGCATTCCCCCATCTGCACCCCTCCTGTGGCTTCTGATCCTAGGGAGCCCTCCTGCCCTGTCCAACACTCACATGAAGTGCATATTTCTTCTCCTGGGGCAACTTCTCCACAGAGAGTACATGACATGCCCACTCTCCAGGCACGGGGAGATCCTGCCCAAGTAGCAAATCAGTGAAAAGGATGTAAAATGATGAATAGAATTTTAGATCCTGATGGTAGACAGTCTGCAAAATCCAAGGGAGAATGGAATTGGAGGGGACCAGGGATCAGGATGTGGGCATGGAGCTTCCCTGCCAAGGGGGTTGGGGAAGTCACAGGCTGGGGGATGCACAGGATGACCCATGGGCCCTGTGCAGCTACTGGGTCACCCCCTTCTGCATCTCAGCCTTTGGCTTTGAGCTCTGTGATCGTAAAGATGTGCACAGTCTGTACTCTGGCTGGCAGAAGAAAGGACCCTGGGAAGACAATTGTAGACCCTTTGTGAGTGTAGGAAGGGGTAGGCTGGACGCCCAGTCCAAGAGGAGCTAAAACTGGAGTCGAGGGGTGTGCAAGGATTGGGTGTGAGGGTTGTGGGCAGTCACAGTCAGGGCAGAGGTGGCTCTGTCTGTTTGGTGAGTGCCTCCCTGCAGGCACACCACTGGACATATCAGAGATCCACATGAAAAGGAAAAGCTGGAAATGGCACTATGGTTCAAATGGTAGAGCATCAACCTTGAGCAAAAGAGCTCAGGGACAGTACCCAGGACCTGAGTTCAAGCCTCATGACTGTAAAAGAAAAAGAACCAGGACTATGAGAGGGAACCAGGTACTCTCTTGGTCTAATCAGACACAAGAAGAGGCCGGGATAGGCTGTGGAAAAACACAGAGAACATCTTCCCCCAGCTCATCCTGTCCTGCATGCAGGGACAGCCATGTAACTAGGGCTACGGTGAGATCATCTTCACCCTGTGCTGCCATCTGAATTGTAGGCCTCTGTCCTGGCATGGGGTGTCTTGATGGCTGAGCAGGTGCCGTAACCCTAGATGGAGAGCAGCCACTGACTGTGGTAGCTAAGGAGAGATCTGTTCCATAGCTATCAGGCCACCCAGCATGGGAGCCATAACCACCCTTCACTCAGTTAGAGGCCAATGGTTCTCCAGGTGCTACTAACATTGCCCCACCCCTAGCTCTGTGTACACGTGACATTCCCTCCACAAGGAGCAGGACTAAGTGAAGGATCAGGAAGCTGCCTATGGGCTTCAGATGATGGCCAGGCTGGCACTACAGATGGCCTCACTCTGTCACCACCTTCCCCTGCCTCCATCATTCCTCCATCATGCCTCTCTACCTCCCACCCATTAACCTTGGAAACCAATGAACTGGGCTCTCATCATTCCTCTCATCTCTTCACCCACCTTGCCATGCGTCCATCCCTCTGTCACTTCCACCCCACACACATCCCACCACCAGCCACCCTGTAGCTTATGAGGATCCCAGAGGAAGCTCTTGGTGAAGGGCTTGTGACCACAAAACAGTTACTATCACCCGCTCCGGCCTGATCCCCCTCAGAATAAGAACAGCCAAGCAGGCACACACCGCAACAGAGTTGCTCTGCTGCCACCCTGATTTCTTCATGGCCAGGACTTGGCTCTCCTCAGCCTCCCAGCTCAGGAACCAGAACATTGTGCTTTCACAGAGCCATGGCTTCCAGTCTCCATGGACACAATGACATCAAGGTGATGCCAACTTCCCCATCTCTATATACTTCTAACTATGGGATGGGAGCTGAGGTTCCCTTCTGTGAATCAATCCGCTAAGAGGCTCATGCAGATTTCTATCCTTTGCTCATCATGGTGACTCTTTGGTTAACAAGTCACTGCTGGGCTTCCAGTTCACCACATATAGAACCCATACTCCAACACTTTTCTTAGAAGGACTGATGACTTTTAAATATTCTCTAGTTTTAAATTTCTAGTTCCTTCTCTCTATCATTTATATATTTCCCTTCCTCACATACTTCCCTTTTTTTACCTTCCTTCTTTCATTCCTGGCCTTGAACTCAAGACCTGGAGTTTTTTCTTAGCTTTTCTTTGCTCAAGGTAGCACTCTAGCTCTTGAGCCACAGCTCTACTTCAATCTTTGTTCTTGCTCTAAACTGGGAGTATGAGTCTCATGCATTTTTCCCTTTGCTGGGTTGGTTTTATAATACAATACTAAGATCAGGATCCTGAATATGCCTCGGATTACAGGTATTATCTAATCAAAACAAATTCCTGATTTCTTTTTTAGACATAATTAGTTCTTTCATGTGAGCCACCAGCCACTCATGCAAGAGCATTGCAGGATCCCAGCATTCATCTTGTCTCCAGTCTTATTCCATCCATCTCACAATGGTCATCTAAAACACCCTACTGCATGCCTGAAGTCGCAAGGAACGTTCTCAAAGCCATGAGAAGCTCCCTTAAGCTCTGCCTCAGACATGCCCAGCCCCCATCCCACTTCCACATGAGTATTTGTTTAGGAGAAAGTCCCTGAGTACATCATCATCTTTTCCTCACCATTCAAATTTCATCTTTGGAGTCATTTCTCCCAGACAAAGAGGAACATGATCCATGGTTTGATAGCAGCTCCAGCTTCATAGTCCCAGCCACCAACACCCCCCATTACCCTGCCAGACACCTGAATTCAAGAACAATGTTTTCACTACCCCTGACTCTTATCAAATGTTTTAACTTATACAGTGCATTAAAATAATTTTACTAAATGGAATAAACACATGGCATCAAGCTTCAGAAGCTTTGCACCTGAACTTTTAGTGAATAACAGACACACCAGCATTTCTGTAGCCAACAGAAATCTTAGCTTTGAGATTTTAGCATCCCTGGTATCCAAGTTTGGATGTGCTAACACTGCCCTTAATGGGGCACTTCAATCACACAATCCCACAACAACCAATGTCATTTGACATTCACTGGAAGGTGGTGCTAGGAAAAAGACTGATGTGCCAACTCCATGCTGGCTTGACCTATGCCATCTTCAAACCTGAAGCAAGTGGGGCTCCTCTCTCCATGACACCTTTTGTGTACTACCCCAGGAGGACCTTTACCTTGAGACAAAATTATGAAGACTATCTCTACCAGCAAAGATTCCATTGAGATGTGCCTACATGGATAAAGCTAAAATCTCACTAAAGTGAGGTTGTTGGCAGTGCTGGAGCCTGAACTCAGGGCCTGGCCACTAAGCATTTGTACTCAAGACTAGCCCTTTACCACTGGAGCACAAACTCCATTCCCAGCTGTTTTTATTTTCGGTAGTAAGAATCTATCAGACTTTCCTGTTCTAGGTGACTTGGAACTTCCATACTCAGATCTCAGCCTCCTGACCAGCCTGGATTAAAAGTGTGGATCAGCCATGCGCCACACCTGAGGACTTCAGCCAGCACATTTTTTCCCAAAAATTGGAAGAGGAAGATGAGGGAGGGTTGGGCTCATCCTGTCCTGCATATGAAGGAGAGCATCAGGGCCTGAACTTCATTCCCTGTTGTAGGCTGCTGGAGGAAAAGGAAGCAAATAGGCACAGGCTGGCAGCAGATGCCACAGAACAACTTGTGACCAAGACTCCCAGAGCAGACCTCAGAATCGATGACAGAGTTGGATCTACCCAGTAACAGAGGCAGTGGTGACACCTGAAACTGCGTGTTTGAGCCTTTGCTGCTAGTAAACAGGGCCACCTATGTCTCAATGAGAAAGGTGAGATTTTGGTGGAGAAGGTGAGATTAAACATTATGTATCATGCAAGAAGACAGACTATAATGGGTCTTTTATTATTCCAAGTGAAATTTTGGATTTCCTCTTCTGTTTCTTTAAAGAATGACATTGGGATATTGATGAATATTGCACTGAATTTGTAGATAGTCCCTATCAAGATTGCCATTTTTACAATATTACTTCTTCCAAACCAGGAGCATAGGTTTTTGCATTTCCTCAGTTCTGCGTTAATTTCCTTCTCCAGGGTTTATAGTTCCATCAAACGTGGTTTCCATTCTAAGTTTCAGTTCCTCAGTTCCTCTTTCCCTTTTCCTCCTCACTCCAGTTAGAATGGCCAAGATCCAGAAATCTAATAACGTATGCTGGAGGGGATGTGGCCAGGAGGGATCACTACTACACTGCTGGTAGGACTGCAAACTCGTTCAACCTCTATGGAAAGCACTATGGCAGTATCCCAAAAAGACTAAACATAGAGCACCCCTGTGATCCAGCAATTTCACTACTTGCCAGTCGTCCAGATAGGACACACTAAATTCACTAGAACAATAACATTTATCACAGCATTATTTACTATAACAAAGGTATGGAACCAACCCAGATGCCCGTCAGTTGATGAGTAGATCAAATATGATATTTTTACACAATGGAATTCTGTGCTTCTGTCAGAAAGAACGACATAGACGAATTTGTAAGGAAATAGAAAGACTGTAAAGTTTAGAAATTAGTTTCTGTCTCCTTCTCTCTCTCCTTCTCTATCTCTGTAAAATTTAGAAGTTCCTGTTTCTCTCTCTTTTCTCTCTTTCTCTCTCTCTCTCTGTATCTCTCTCTCTCTCTCTCTCTCTCTCTCTCTCTCTCTCTCTCTCTCTCTCTCTCTCTCTCTCTCTCTCTCTCTCTTTCTCTCTCTCTCCAATCCTTAGGCTTGAACTCAGGGCCTGAGCTACTTTTGCTCAAGGTTAGCACTCAACCATTTGAACCCCAGTGCTGCTTCTGGCTTGCTCTGTTCACGTAGTATTGAGGAATCTAACCCAGGCCTTCATCCTTGATAGGTTAGCACTCTACCACTAAGCCACAGAGTCAGCTTTTAGAGGTTTCTGACAAAGATTTTCCTACATGCTATTATTTCTTCTGTGAGTGCTCTTAATGCTTGCTGAAGGTTGACTTTGTTTAGAAGACTTACCCTAATGCTCCCATATACAGAGATTCTGTATATAGCTCAATGTTTTTCATTACTCAGTATTTCTCTACTGTGTATGTTCTGAAATGTACTGAAGACTGACTTCTGATTAAAAGTCATTGCACATTTGTTGTATTCATTAGTTTTCTTTTCTTCTATGGGAATCAGGTTTGTGATGAACACAGAAGTATGCCTTCCAGGTCAAATACTTTCCACATTTGTAATATTCATAAGGTTTTTCTCTCCTATGTGCATTTTATACTTAGTCATGCGTTCATGATGGATTTTTCATATTCTTATATTCATACGATTTTTATCCTGTGTCTGTGTGGTATCATGCAAACTCAAGTATGAGTGCTTCAAAAAAATTTTCCTTTCATTTTATTCATAGGATTCTATCCTGTGGGTGTTTAGTGATAAATCTTGACTTGTGCCTTCTGGGGAAAAGACTGAACATTTGCTACATTCATTCAGGGTTTTATTTTGTGTTGGTTCTGTGACACAAGCTGAGTTTTCTTCCACAGACTAAAAAGTCTTTCCTATTTATTACATTGCTAAGGCTTCTCATATGTGTGAACTCTGTTACGCTTCTTGAAGGGTGAATACTGCACGAAAGACTTTCAACTTTGGTTATATTCCTAAGGTTTCTAATATGTGTGAATTCTGTTATGCCTCCTGTAATGTGACTTCCATCTGAAGGTCTTACCACATTTGATGCACTCGTACAGTTTCTCTCCTGTGTGTGTTCTCTGATGCAATTTGAGGGAAGACTTCCATTTGAAAGACATTCCACATCGGTTACATTCATAAGGTTTTTCTCCTGTTTGAATTGTCTTATGCATGTTGAGGTTTGGCTTCTGTGAAGGACTTTCCCCATATGTTACACTCATAAGGTGTTTCTCCTGAGTATATTCTCTGATGAACATGGAGTTTTACCTTCCATTTGAAAGACTTTCCGCATTCACTACATGCATAAGTTTTCTCTCCTGTGTGTGTTCTATTATGCCCATCAAGATATGACTTCCACTTTAAGGTCTTTCCACATCTGTTGCACACATAAGTTTTCTCTCCTGTGTGTGTTCTTTGATGCAATTTGAGGGAAGATTTCTGTCTGAAAGTCTTTACACATTGGTTACAGTCATAAGGTTTCAATCCTGTGTGTATTCTCTGATGAACACGAAGTTTTCCCTTCCCTTGTAAAGACTTTCCACATTCATTACACTTATAAGATTTCTCTCCTGTGTGTGTTATTTGATGAACTCGAAGGTGTATCTTCTGGGTGAAAGACTTTTCACATTTGTTACATTCATAAGGTTTCTCTTCTTTGTGTCTTCTCTGGTGCAAAGTGAGGTATGATTTCAGTCTAAAAGTCTTCCCACATTTATCCCATTAAAGATTTCTCTTCTGTGTGAGATCTCTGATGTGTGCTGAGAGCTGAATTCTGGGCAGAAATTTTATTACGTTCCTCATATTCATAAGGATTGTCTTCTCTTGGAGATCGAGGTTGGAGCGTCAGGTCTGACTTCTCAGAAATTAATATTCACACTTGATGTACGAATCACATATCTCAGGATATTTGCTCTGAGGTATTGTAAGGCGTATTTCATTACTGAAAGATTTCTCACATTCACTACATGTATGAGAAGTCTCTCCTGTGTACATTTTCGGATGTGTAGTGATGGTCGGTGTTAAGTACAATATTTTTCATCACACAGTACATTTAGCAGTTTTCCTCCCTCCCTGAAGAATTTCTTGGGCAGGGAGAACAGAATTATGATACTGCAGATCTTTTGGACTGTCACAGTCATGAATAAAATGCTCTGAATATCCGATGGATTTTTTAAGAACAGGAGACATACGAGATCTATATGCAGCATGCATCTCATCAGGCTTAGGAGACAGAAGCATGTTCTGACACTTAATGAACTCCTCAGTCCTCACCCCTAAGTTGTTACCGTTATTCCTAATCAGCTCTGGATTTTGTGTAGAGCTCAAATTTAAAGTTGTTGCAAATCTCACGTTTTCCTCCACTTCGATACTACTTGCAACTGCTACTTCACAAAGACATTCATGTGGACTTTCCTGGCAGGTCTTGAACACATTTTCCTGACCTGGACATCTAAAATGAGTCATAGAAAAAAAGACACAAACATACATGAGATACAAATATTCCTTACTGTAAAGGTAATGACTTTACCATCCTAAGTGTTAGATATTTTAAAATATAAAAGTGGAAATTGATTTGTGAGAAATATATGCTTTTCTCCCTAACCTATTAAGAAAATGATATTTTACAATGACCAATAATGTTTTTCTGTGTTTTAGTTCTCTTTTTATATCACAGGAAATATTTATTGAAATTACCCATCTATGTATTGCTACAGTTTTAAGCTGAGTACTACCTATACTATACCTGCAGATGTTTTTTTTCAAATACTCTTTTGTTTATACATTGAGGAATAGCTGCCTTTCTTTTATTTTTGAGAAATAATCTAAATACTGTGCTGTTTTGTATCTTTTTAAAACTTTTTTCTTTTCTTTTCTTTTTTTTTGTAGTTCATAGGTCTCGGCCCTGTCTTTGAACACTTCAGCAGAAGACTATAACCCCTATCCTTGAGCTACAGCCCCACTTCCTGTTTTCTGAGTTAACTACAGATAAGAGTCTCAGGTCCTGAGTAGCAGATAGGATTACCTTACCCAGTTTCAATGCTGTTTGCTTATTAACCATTAAGTGAGGAACACGAATTTTTTCTAGATTCAGCGGCCACAAGTTTGGTTTATATGTCTGTTTGCCTTTGATCCAAGCAAGAACGATTCTTGAGAGTAAGGTCTTACACCTATATCCCTTCAGTTACAACTGCTCACTAAAGTCTCAATTTAGGTATTTGTGGGAATTTTGAAATTTGTTTCTTTCAATTTGAAGTCTTATAAAAATTCCTTTTCTAACACTCCATGGAAGACCAGAAAATCCCCAGCTCATTGTCTAGTTAATTTTCTTATGTTGATTGAAACTTTGTTTTTTTTTTCCTTCCATTCCTGGGTTTGAACTTAGGACCTAACCACTGTCCTTGGGTTTTCTCAAGACTAGAACCCTACCAATGAAGTCATTACTTCTGGCTTTTTCTATGTATGTGGTAATAAGGAATCAAACCTCTGTCTTTGTGCATGCTAGGCAAGCACTCTACCACTAGGCTCAATTTCTGGTGGAAAGGTCTGGTTCTGAATACCAGTCTCTTCCTACCAGCAAAAAGATATTATCCTTATCAGAGAATAATGCCCTGACTTATTCCTTGTTTGCTCAATCATTTATAGTCATAGTTTTAAAGAAATGAAATATCTTTCTTTCTTTCTTTCTTTCTTCCTTCCTTCCTTTCCTTCCTTCCCTCTTTCTTCCCTCTTTCTTTCTTTCTTTCTTTCTTTCTTTCTTTCTTGCTTTGCAGTCATGGGACTTGAATTCTAGACCTGGCTGTTCTTCCTGAGCTCTTCAGCTCAAGGCTACTGCCCTATGTCTTTAGCCTCAACCCCACTTCTCATTTTCTATTGGTTCATTGGAGAGAAGAGTCTAAGGTGTTTTTGTGATATGTAAGTCTTTTAACCTTGATCCTCAGATCTCAGCCTCCTAAGTACTAGGATTACAGGCATGAGCCACGGGCTCATGGCTTTCTCATTTTATTTTGTTTCACAGTGATTTCTACAGAGAAATCTAACTTTAACTCTACTGCCACATAGAATTCGTCATATCACCCTATGATTCTTGGTGCTGGGGGTTTGGGCTAGCATGCACAAAGACCTGGTTCAGTTCCTTGGTACTACATAAAAAGAAAAAGCCAGAAGTGGTGCTATGACTCAAGAAGTGGAGAGCTAGCCTTGAGAAAACCCAAGGACCATGCTCAGGCCCTGAGACCAGGCATAGGATTGGGAAAAGAAAATGATTCTTGATTCATTCACAAAGAATTCCATAGGTTCCACACAGGATTTAGGGTAACTAAGAATATTATTGCTCAGTAAATCACAACATGAACTTACCAATGGGGCTCAGGCTCCAACATCAATATGAAGATGCATTCACTCACCTGTGATATTCTTGTCAGAGGAATTTCCTATCCAGAGTTCTGCACAGTGCTCTAGCTTGACAATTAATACAGGTTTGGGAACACAGGGCCTGTAAATTAGAAACAGTAGAGAATTATTTCTTATGCTGTGTCATCATTGCTTTAAGTTCGCAGACATCATACTCACAAGTTATCTATTAAATCTTTTTTTCTCATTTCTCAAGGCTCCATGGTTGACTTTTCCCCAGCTCTGGATTCATTTTGTATGGCATAAACTTAGCTATCTTGCTCAAGGCTAGAAAAATACCAGTTTGAGTCCCAGCTCCACTTACATGCATAGGTCTTCATGCATGCTAGGCAAGCACTCAACCACAAAGTCAAACTCTTGACACTCCACTAACATTTTTGAGGGGTTACTTGGAGTTATAGAGTTTCATGGCAATTTGTATGCCATTGTTGGCTTCAAATTAGAATTCTTAGATTTCTTCCTCCTGAATATTTTAAGATTACAGGCATGAAACATTGCACCTAGTGCCAGGTTTCCATTATAAACTCACTGTTTAGTGATTTGTAGATCCTATTTCCAATAATGATATATATTCTATTCTGGATTGTTTATCCATTTACAATTACTGTGTAAGTTTGGAATGTCGTCTCCATTAGAGGAAACATAATTTAAAACTGTTGTCAAAGTATCCTGAAGGTATCCTGAAGAATGAGTACAAAATTACCTTAGATTTTCTTTAGAAAGTAATGATACTTCTCAGGGCCTGGAATCTTTCATTTGAATGGTACTGAAAGTTTGATAAACATTCACGTATCTGCAAAATAACAAGGCACTTGGCCTTGCAAGTGAATTTGACTTTTGCTCACCTAAGGACACCAGGTTGCTGTAGGTCTCCAGCATTACATCTCTGTACAGGGTCCTCTGAGCATTGTCCAGATGCTGCCACTCCTCCCAGCTGAAATCAACAGCTACATCATCAAATGACACCAGCTTCTGGAATGGCACATTTTCATCAAGTAATTAGCACTGAGTTATAAACACACCATGTCTGGAATTTTATTCTTTTTTTTGTTGGAATTGTATTCCTTTACTTAAATGTTTAGACTTACATGAAATATTGACCTGAAAAGCTTAGGGATGTTGCATAGGCCCAGAGTTCAAGTCCCAAGACCCACAAAAAAATAAAAAGGCAAGCCAGGTGTTGGTGGCTCACGCCTGTCATCCTAGCTACTCAGGAGACTGAGATCTGAGGACCATGGTTCAAAGCCAGCCTAGCACAAAATTCCATGAGACTCCTTTCCAATTACCCACCATAAAATGTTTAATGGCTTGTTGCATATCATGGTAGAGCAATTGTATTATCGACAAAAATAAGTCGGGGGAGTATATTTAGGTTATAAATGAAATTATTCCATTGAAAAGGAACTACATTATATGATGACATATGCTGGTACCGTGAGAATATTGCAAAATCTTAGGGTATCAAGTAATAATACTGTGAAGTACACCCAGAATGTTAATGTTCTATGGCTGGCATAATAATCACTTGGGGAAGAAACTTTTTATTCTTTTTTTGGCTGGGGGATTTGTAAGGCTTGAATTCTGGGCCTGGGCACTGTTCCTGAGCTCTTCAACTCAAGGCTATCACCCTACCTATGAAGCCACAGTCCATTTCCCATATTCTAGTGGTTAACTGTAGATGAGAGTCTCATAGATTTTCTAATGCCCAGGCTGGCTTTGAACCAAATCTTTAGATATCAGCCTGATATCTGAGTAGCTAGGATTACAGGTAGAAGTCACTGCACCTGGCAAGAAATTTATTTCTTGCTGTTTTATACTATAAATTTACTGTATGTTTTACTTTTTCAAAAAGACTGTGGATGACCTTTGTTCTGTATATAATGGGAAGAGGGGTAGGGAGCTGTGAGCAGAAGAACTGAGGGGCAATACTCAGGGTAGGACAATAGCCTTAAACTAAAGAGTTCACGAACCAAGGTCCAAGCCCCATGACTTTCCCCACTACCCCACAAAAAAAGGGAAAAAAATTGGAGATTGGAGAGGATTTTCTAAAAAGAATAGATAGAAATAGTAGTTCAAAATGTAGAAAGAAGTTCAATATCAGTCATGAGAAAAATTAAAATTACAATGAAATCATTACTTTAAATATGTTAATATAAATATAGTTTTAAACAAAAAGATCCACATACACACACACAAACACACACACACACACACGCATAAAAAAACAACTTTCAAAGTCTAACTATTACTGGGAAGGTAGTGAGAAGAAGTAGAACTTTGGAATAGTTCTGCAAGGAATATAAAACAATCAAAAATTGCGTGGAGAGTGCTAAAAAAGTACTAAATATAGAATTACATAGAAATATGGTCCAACACTTCTATTTCTAGATTTGTACCTAACGGAAGAGAAAGCAGAGACTAGAACAAATATGTGGAGAATGCATTCACAACTATTAATAATAATCAAAAGATAGAAATATGCAAAACAATGCATTGAAAAGGAAGAATATTTTACTATATTTTACCGATGAATCTTGATTACAGTAAACTAAAAATACAGCAGTCATAAAGGAAGAGCTAGGGTATGTTTTCCCTTCCAGAGCTTCCAAGGATCAACAAACCCTTAGAGCCAAAAAGCACGATGGTTTCAGAGAATGGAGTAGAGAGGAACAGAAGCTGAATGTTTAATGATTATACATGGAAGATGAAAATTGCTCTAGATGGGTAGAATGAAGAGAGAACTGTACCCTAAACAATGGTTATGTAGCCACACAGGATAGGACAAACCTATGCTCCCTGATCTTGGGAAACTCAAGAAGGATTTCTAGCCATCTTGGATGCATGGAAAGATCTATTATAAAAACTAATGTGGAGGGGCTGGGAGTTTGGCATAGTTGTAGAGTGCTTGTATGAAGACGAAAGTTCAATTCCGCAGTACCACATACACAGAAAAAACCAGAAGTAGTGCTGTGGCTCAAGTAGAAGATCACTAGGCTTGAGGAAAGCTGAAGGACAGTGCTCAGACCGAGTTCCAGCCAAAGGGCTTGTTTAAAAAAAAACAGAAAGCTGAGCATGATGGGGTGGTGGCTCACTTCTATAATCCTAGCTACTCAGGAGGCTGAGATCTGAGGATCAAGGTTTAAAGCCATCCTGGCACAAAAAGACCTGAGACTCTTATCTCCAATTTACCTTTAAAAAATGGGAAGTGGGGCTTGGCTCCAGGGTAAGGTGGTAGCCTGGAGCTGAAGAGCTCAGGGATAGTACCCAGGCTGAGTTCAAGATCTATGACCCACCAAAAAAAAAAACCAGAAAACAAAAATAATATGGAAAAATTTGGATTCTGTGAATTTTATCAGGCATATAAATGTTTTTTTGCTGTTGAAATAACAAATTGTTTGGAAATATTTTAAAAGTTTTTACCTAGAAATGTACACTACAAATGGAATTAATAACAAACACAAAATATGAAAAAAGATACAAATTATCAAAATATGGGTCTCCTGCTTCTGTATCTTTCACTGACTCCTGTTCAAATGAGTCACATATTCTGAATCATTTCTCCCAGTCAGTATATGCCACACATGTTAGCTTGTACTGAACTTCTTGGGAAATCAAAAGCAAATACTAAGCAAATGTGTGATAGATTTTGTCAACAGTGATATTTCAAATATAAATCCCTACTCATTGCATTATTTAATATCAATGCCGGAATCTAACTTACACTGGCAGAATCTTCAATCTTTTGAGAATCTTCAAAAGGGTGTGTAAATATTTAGGATCGTTATGTCTTCCTGGAGGAAAGATCCCTTTAGTGGTATGTAGTAACCTACTATGTCTTTTCTTACTAATTTTAGTTTGAAGTCTATTTTACCTGATATGAGGATGCCAACTCCAACCTGTTTATGGGGGCAGTTAGCTTGATAGAGTTTATTGCAACCTCTCACTTTCAAAAGATGATTGTTTTTGGGTAAGATGTGTCTCTTGAAGACAGCAGAACGATGGCTCTTGCTTTTTGATCCAACTAGACAGCCTATGCCGTTTAATTGGAGAGTTAAGTCCATTGATATTGAGAGTTAGGATTGAGAGATATTTATTAGTTCCTATCATTTTTAAAAGTTTTTAGTAGGGCCTGTGTCTTGACAGTTCTTGTGGTCCTTAGATGGTATGCTGTTTAGGTGCCATTTCTTTCCCTATATTGCATTTATTTTGGTTTCTATGTATAGAGCATTTTGAGAATTCTCTGTAGTGTTGGTTTTGTTTCGACATATTGTTGCAGCTTTTCCCTGGAATGGAATGTTTTATTGTTCCCTCAGTTTGAATGAGAGCTTAGCTGGCTACAGTATTCTTGGTTGGTAGTTATTTGATTTAAGGGCATGACATATATGCTTCCAGTCACTTCGTGCTTGCATGGTCTCTGCTGAGACATCTGGGGTTATTCTGATTGGTTTGCCTTTATAGGTTACTGATCCCTTTTCCCTGGCTGCCTTTAGGATCTTTTCTTTCGTTTCTATTGATCCAGTTCGGATCACAATGTGGGATGTTCTTTTCTGGTCAGTTCTGTTTGGGGTTCTAAAAGCTTCTCGTATCTGCATGGGCCTGACCTTCTGGATATTTGGGAAATTCTCTGAGATGATTCCCTGAAGTATATTTCCAATACCATTGACCTCTTTCTCCACGCCCTCCTCAATACCAACTAGCCTTAATTTAGGCTTCCTAATTGCATCTTGGACCTCCTGAAGCGCTCTCTCATATTTCCAAGATTTGGATTGACTCATTTTCTGTTCTTTCTCTATAATACCTAAATTATCTTGAGCCCCGGAAATTCTCTCCTCTGCATTGTCTAACCTGCTATCAAAGCTATCTACTTTATTTTTCATCTCCCTTGCTTCTAATTGCTCACTTTTGATGCCTTGTATCTCTTTTTTTAGATCATGTGTGGATTTCTTTATCTCCTTGATTTCCTTTTGCGTGGTTAGGTCAGTAGCTTCATTTTCTTTGGACATTTGCTGGAGTTTGGTCACGTTTTTATATGTGGATTCTACGAATTCTTCCATCTTTCTTTGAAAAACCTTTATTATGGCCTCCTTTATGGCTTCTTCTTTTTCACTTATCACCTTGTTTTTGCTTTCCTCTTGTTCAGCTATGGCTTCCTCCATTATCTCTTTCTTTATATTTTCACATTTTCCATTAAGGATGTTTATCAATTGCATTTGTGTAGCACTTGGAAGACTCTGGTCTAGGTTTGCCAGTGACTGTTCCATTGTCTGTTTACATTGGGTGGGGGATGTTGTTTCTTGATTTGACATTTTTCTTGAGTTTCTTGTTCTGCCCATTTGAAAATGGGAGCAAGATTACTACTAAATACGATTATAGTTTTTCAGATATAACCAACCTAGACCTCTGTAGCTGGCAGACACTAGATGTTCACAAGTTTTGATTGGTATTATCACTGTTTCTTTTGGTGCACTTTCAGACCAGTCTAATACAACCACTGATAAGCGATTTATACCCAAAACAATGAGCCTCTCAATCCAATCTCTATTGTCTTTAAGACCCTCTGAGCCTAGAGAATAATTAACCACCTACATATACAATAATGCTCAACAGCCATCAAGTGTATATCCGTGCAGTATAAGGGTTGAAAGACGAGCAGAGGTCCAGAGATAGAAAAAAAGAATGAGAGAGGTCAGGGGAGGTACAAGAGGATTAATGTAGGAGTGTAAGAATATTGTAGTAATGAAGAAAAAGTATACCATATGGATAACTGACCTAACTTGGTAAGTAGGTAGCATATTTGAGTACAAAGTTTGGAAAGTATTAGAATAAAACTTATATGTTGCTGCATGACTAGCTCTTAGCCCAACCAGTGGCCTCACAGTGGACCATGGGATGGATCTGTTTTTCTTGTCTACATTGAGCGAAAGGGCTATTTCGCAAGATGCAGAAGCGAAGATTTCAGAAGCAAATGCAGTGAGTGAATTAGCTCGTAAAAAGAATTTTTATTTTCTTTTATCTTTCTGCCAGTCTTGGGGCTTGAATTCAGGGCCTGAGCACTGTCCTCGGGTTTTCTCAAGTCTAGCCCTCTGCCACTTGAGCCACAGTGCCACATCTAGATTTTCTATCTACGTGATACTGAGCAATCAAACCCAGATCTTCATGGATGCTAGGCAAGCACTCTAGCACTATGCCAAACTCTCAACCCTGACATAGTAATTATAAAGTCATCATCATCATCATCATCATCATCATATCCAAATATCCTTTCTCCTACAAAGAATGAAACACTTAACTGTGTCTAATGCTTTTTTTTTTAATTTCTCTAATTCTTCTGTGTTTTTCCCTCTTGCATTTTTTACACATGACAGCAAACTAATCACCAGGAAAAAATTGATTAGGATACAGAAACCTAATAATATCCTAGTAGATTGACGTCAAAAATATGTGCAAGATGCCCTGTGTGTTTCACCTAGTGGTAGAGTCCTTGGCTACCAAGCAGTAAGCCTCAGGTTTGATTCCTCCTTACCACATACATAGAAAACGCTGCAAGTGGTGCTGTGGCTCGGTGGGACAGCTAAAGCCTAAAGAAAGCCCAAGAACAATGTTCACACTCTGAGGTCAAGTCCCAAGACTAGCAAAAACAAAAAAAATTTGACAAGGGGCAAAATGCAGGCAGAGAAGGCACTGTGAAGCAAATGTTTTGTAAAGGATGAGGGCAATATTGACCCTTAAGTTTGGATCTTACCTAAGAAAGGCTCCTTGAGCCTGAGACCAGACTGGTAGTTGGGCCTAGTGGAAGACATTGGGATTGGACAAATAAGGTGTGCTGTTTACTACATCCACATGTATATTGTGAGATTGGAGGAGAGATTCAGCCTCCAGTATGTCTTTGGTGAGGTCTTTTGTGAGCAAGGATCTTTGGTCATTGGGCCCTGAAAGGTGACCCTGCCTCCCTCACAATGGAACAGAATATGGAACCCTGGTAACCAAGCCACTGTAACTAACAACCAGCTCAAGCCAGCTCACTTGGCCTGTGGCTCAGGAGGAAGAAAGATGTTGCTGTGCTGTTGCCCAAGGTCAGGAAACTCGAGTCTCAGGCATGGAATTTGTGGATGTCTTACTCGAAGTTGTACATGCTAGATCATTGCCAAGCCAGAAATCCAGTATAACAGAACTTTCTCTAAGAAGAAGGCCAGGAAAATCGAGGGCAACCAGATGAGGTAAATTTTTAAGAAGAAATGTATTTGACCCCATCATCCTCCCCACACACTACAACTTTCTTTTTTTTTCATTTTTTATTGTAATTAGTAAAAAGGTTAGATGATATTTGCCAGATAGAAGGTGCATTAATTCACATACATTGATACCCTTTCACATGTCTTGGTACCCATTTTCCACCTACCCCACACCCCCACCCCTCTTGGTTTTCCCCCCTTCCCTATCAAATTTCAAATATCCAAATACAAATAAATTCAATATATAAGATAAAGTGAAATACTATACCAATATGGGATAACCAAGGGACAGCAAACGAGATGCGAGACAACATAGTACATTAAGGACAACCATCATTCATTATATGGCTTTTATGTCAATATCCTGGAGGTCCTTTCAATTAGCTTCACATTATATGGCCTTATATATGGCCTTTTGCTCTATTGCAAATCTCTGCTAGTAGAGCCCAAGGTTTCTACTGATTATGAGGAATTAGGGAAACCACTGAGCCTAAGTTTCTTTGAGTCTGGCTTACTTCACTTGATATGATTTGTTCTAAGTCTTTCCATTTCCTAACAAATGGGGCGATGTCATTCTCTCTGACAGCAGCATAGAATTCCATTGTGTACAAATACCACAACTTGTTGATCCACTCATCCACTGAGGGACATCTGGTTTGGTTCCATATCTTTGCTATGGTGAATAGTGCTGCAATGAACATTGTTGTGCTAGTGGGTTTAGTATGCCCTTGTTTCTGGATTGTTGGGTAAATGCCAAGTAGTGGAATTGCTGGGTCATAGGGGAGTTCTATGTTTAGCCTTTTGAGGCACTGCCACACTGCTTTCCATAGTGGTTGAACGAGGTTGCACTCCCACCAACAGTGTAGTAGTGATCCCTCCTGGCCACATCCCCTCCAGCATCTGTTGTCATTCGTTTTCCTGATCCTGGCCATTCTAACTGGAGTGAGGTGGAATCTTAGAGTTGTTTTGATTTGCATTTCTTTTATGACCAGAGATGTGGAGCATTTCTTCTTGTGTCTATAGGCCATTTTTGTTTCTTCTTCAGAGAAGACTCTCTTTAAGTCTTTGGCCCATTTTTAATGGGATGGATGTTACTTTGGAGGTTAATTTTGGAGTGATTCAATTTTTTGAGTTGGTGATATATTTTAGATATGAGGCCTTTGTCCGTTGTTTGGGTGGTGAAGATCTTCTCCCACTCTGTAGGCTTCCTGATTAGTTTACTAGCTATATCCGTTGCCATACAAAAGCTCTGCAGTTTAATGCAGTCCCACTTATCCAGCCTTTCTCTGATTTGTTGTGATTCTTGGTCCTTATTAAGAAAGTTTCGACCTGTGCCAAGTAGGCCTAGTGTATCTCCTATTCCTTCCTGTAAACTTTTCAGTGTGTCAGCTTTTACCTCCAGGTCTTTGATCCATTTGGAGTTAATTCTAGTGCAAGGTGACAAAGAAGAATCCAACTTTAGTTTTGTGCAGGTGTTTAACCAGTTCTGCCAGCACAACTTGTTGAAGAGGCTATCTTTCTTCCATTCTATATATTTGGCTCCCTGGTCAAAGATTAGGTGGCCATAGGTCTGTGGTTTAATATCTGGGTCCGCAGTTCTACTCCATTGGAATTCAGGCCTGTTCTTGACCTGCTACCCTTCCAAAGCTATGAATCAGCTCAAGGAACTTGGGAGTAGAGTCTATAGGATTCTTTAAATACAGAATCATGTCATCTGCAAAGAGGGATAGTTTTATTTCCTCTTTCCCTACTTGGATCCCCTTTATGCTTGCTTCTTGCCTTATTGCACTGCCTAGGAATTCTAGTACTATGTTAAAAAGGAGTGGAGAGTGTGGGCATCCTTGCCTCGTTCCTGATTTTAGAGGGAATGGCTTTGGATTTTCACCATTAAGTATAATACTAGCAGTGGGTTTCTCATACACAGCCTTTATTACATTGAGAAATGTTCCATGGATTCCTAGTTTCTCCACATCTTTTACCATAAAGGGGTTTTGGATCTTGTCAAATGCCTTTTCCGCATCTATTGAGACAATCATGTGATTTTATCCCTACTCCTGTTGATGTGTTGAATTATATTAATTGATTTGTGTATGTTGGACCAGCTTTGCCTCCCCGTGATGAATCCTGTTTGATCATAATGTATAATTTTTTTGATGAGTTGTTGTAGACGGTTGGCCAGTATTTTGTTGAGAAGTTTTGCATCGATGTTCATCATAGAAATGGGTCTATAGTTCTCTTTCTTTCATGAATCTCTGTCTGGTTTGGGGATGAGGAATATACTGGCTTCACAGAATGAGTTTGGTAAAGAACCTTCATTTTCAATTTCGTTGAAGAGCCTGAGGAGTATTGGTGTGAGCTCTGCTTTGAAGACCTTATAGAATTCAGCTGTGAATCCATCTTGCCCAGGGCTCTTAAGTGGAAGTTGTCTAATTTCCATTTCTATTTCAGAGCTTGAAATAGGCCTGTTGAGTTGGGTTAGCTCTTCTTGGTTCAGTGTGGGTATGTTAATATTGTCTAGGAATTCATCCATATCTTCTAGATCGCAAATTTGTTGGCGTAAAGGTTTGAGAAGTATTCTCTCATGATATTCTGGATCTTGGTAATTTCTGTCGTGATATTACCATTTTCATCTGCGATTTTGTTTATTTCGATATGCTCTCTTCTTTTTTTGGTAAGATTTGCTAAGGAGTTGTCAATTTTGTTAAATCTTTCAAAGAACCAACTCCTTGTTTTGTTGATTCTTTCTATAGTTTTTTTTATTCCAAATCATTTAATTCTGCTTTGATTTTAATAATTTGCTTTCTCCTAATGGGTTTAGGGTTGGTTTGTTGCTCTTTTTCCAGGAGGTTAAGGTGAGACATTAACTAGTTGGTTTGCCATTTTCCCAACTTGCTGTGGTAGGCACTCAGCGCTATAAATTTTCCTCTGAGTACTGCCTTTGTTGTGTCCCTAAGGAGTTGATATTTGTGTGCTCCTTATTGTTAAATTTCATAAACAGTTGGATATCTGTTCTGATCTCTTCGACTACCCATTGTTTTTGATTCAACAATGTGTTGTTCAGTCTCCATGAGTTACAGGGTTTTCTTTGGAGGAGATGTGTGTTCAGCTCCAAATTGATGCCTTTATGGTCTGAGAGTGTGCATGGAATAATTTCAGTGTTTCTGAATCTGTCCAGGTTTGCTTTATGGCCTAAGATGTGGTCTATTTTGGAAAATGTTCCATGTGCTGCTGAGAAAAACGTATATTGTGGTGTTACTGGGTGGAATATTCTGCAGATGTCTGTTACATCGAGTCGGTCTATATAGTTGTTCAGTTCTAAGGTTTCTCTTTTGAGTTTTTGCCTTGTTGATCTGTCCATAGGTGAGAGTGGTGTGTTAAACTCACCAACAATCACTGTATTTCGATCTATGTATGGTTTCAGTGTAAGTAAAGTTTGCTTGATGAAGTTTGGAGCTCCGGGATTGGGTGTGTATATATTTAGGATCGTTATGGCTTCCTGGAGGAAAGATCCCTTTAGTAGTATGTTGTAACCTTCTTTGTCTTTTCTTACTAATTTTAGTTTGAAGTGTGTTGTATCTGATATGAGGATGGCAACTCCAGCCTGTTTATGGGGGCAGTTAGCTTGAGAGAGTTTATTCCAACCTCTCACTTTCAAAAGACGATTGTTTTTGATTAAGATGTGTCTCTTGAAGACAGCAGAACGATGGCTCTTGTTTTTGATCCAACTAGACAGCCTATGCTGTTTAATTGGAGAGTTAAGTCCATTGATATTGAGAGTTAGGATTGAGAGATATTTATTAGTTCCTACCATTTTTAAAAGCTTTTAGTAGGGCCTGTGTCTGGACAGTTCTTGTGGTCCTTAGATGGTATGCTGTTTAGGTGCCATTTCTTTCCCTATAATGCATTTATTTTGGTTTTGTATGTATAGAGCATCGTTGAGAATTCTCTGTAGTGTTGGTTTTGTTTCGACATATTGTTGCATCTTTTCCCTGGAATGGAATGTTTTATTGTTCCCTCAGTTTGAATGAGAGCTTAGCTGGCTACAGTATTCTTGATTGGTAGTTATTTGATTTAAGGGCATGACATATATGCTTCCAGTCACTTCGTGCTTGCATGGTCTCTGCTGAGAAATCTGGGGTTATTCAGATTGTTTTGCCTTTATAGGTTACTGATCCCTTTTCCCTGGCTACCTTTAGGATCTTTCCTTTCGTTTCTATTGATCCAGTTCGGATCACAATGTGGTGGTGGGATGTTCTTTTCTGGTCAGGTCTTTTTGGGGTTCTAAAAGCTTCTCGTATGTGGATGGGCCTGCCCTTCTGGATATCTGGGAAATTCTCTGAGATGATTCCCTGAAGTATATTTCCAATACCATTGACCTCTTCCTCCACGCCCTCCTCAATACCAACTAGCCTTAAATTAGGCTTCCTAATTGTATCTTGGACCTCCTGAAGCGCTCTCTCATATTTCCTAGATTTGGATTGACTCATTTTCTGTTCTTTATAATACCTAAATTATCTTCAGCCCCGGAAATTCTCTCCTCTGCATTGTCTAACCTGCTATCAAAGCTATCTACTTTATTTTTCATCTCGCTTGCTTGTAATTGCTCTCTTTTTATGCCTTGCGTCTCTTGTTTTACATCATGTATGGATTTCTTTATCTCCTTGATTTCCTTTTGAGTGGTTAGCTCTGTAGCTTTATTTTCTTTGGACATTTGCTGGAGTTTGGTCCCGTTTTTATTTGTGGATTCTCTGAATTCATCCATCTTTCTTTGAAAAACCTTTATTATGGCCTCCTTTATGGCTTCTTCTTTTTCACTTATCACCTTGTTTTTGCTTTCCTCTTGTTCAGCTATGGCTTCCTCCATTATCTCTTTCTTTATATTTTCACATTTTCCATTAAGGATGTTTATCAATTGCATTTGTGTAGCACTTGGAAGACTGTCCTCTAGGTTTGCCAGTGACTGTTCCATTGTCTATTTACATGGGGTGGGGGATGTTGTTTCTTGAATATGACATTTTTCTTGAGTTTCTTGTTCTGCCCATTTGAAAATGGGAGCAAGATTACTACTAAATACGATTATAGTTTTTCAGATATAACCAACCTAGACCTCTGTAGCTGCCAGACACTAGATGTTCACAAGTTTTGATTGGTATTATCACTCTTTCTTTTTGTGCACTTACAGACCAGTCTAACACAACCACTGATAAGCGATTTATTCCCAAAACAATAAGCCTCTCAATCCAAACTCTTTTGTCTTTAAGTCCCTCTGAGCCTAGAGAATAATTAACCACCTACATATACAATATTGCTCAACAGCCATCAAGTGTAGATCCGTGCAGTATAAGGGTTGAAAGACGAGCACAGGTCCAGAGATAGAAAAAAGAATGAGAGAGGTCAGGGGAGGTACAAAAGGATTAACTTAGGAGTGTACGAATATTGTAGTCATGAAGAAAAGGTATAGCATAAGTATAACTGACCTAAGTTGGTAAGTAGGTAGCATATTTGAGTACAAAGTTTGGAAAGTATTAGAATAAAACTTATGTGTTGCTGCACGACTAGCTCTTAGCCCAACCAGTGGCCTCACAGTGGACCATGGGATGGATCTGTTTTTCTTGTCTACGTTGAGGGAAAGGGGTATTTCATAAGATGCAGAAGCGAAGATTTCAGAAGCAAATGCTGTGAGTGAATTAGCTCGTAAAAAGCATTTTTATTTTCTTTTATCTTTCTGCCAGTCTTGGGGCTTGAATTCAGGGCCTGAGCACTGTCCTCGGGTTTTCTCAAGTCTAGCCCTCTGCCACTTGAGCCACAGTGCCACATCTAGATTTTCTATCTATGTGATACTGAGCAATCAAACCCAGATCTTCATGGATGCTAGGCAAGCACTCTACCACTATGCCAAACTCTCAACCCTGACATAGTAATTATAAAGTCATCATCATCATCATCATATCCAAATATCTTTTCTCCTACAAAGAATGAAACACTTAACTGTGTCTAATGCTTTTTTTTAATTTCACTAATTCTTCTGTGTTTTTCCCTCTTGCATTTTTACACTTGACAGCAAAGCTAATCATCAGGAAAAAAGGGATTAGGATACAGAAACCTAATAATATCCTAGTAGATTGACGTCAAAAATATGTGCAAGATGCCCTGTGTGTTTCACCTAGTGGTAGAGTACTTGGCTACCAAGCAAAAAGACTCAGGTTTGATTCCTCATTACCACATACATAGAAAACGCTGCAAGTGGTGCTGTGGCTCGGTGGGACAGCTAAAGCCTAAAGAAAGCCCAAGAACAATGTTCACACTCTGAGGTCAAGTCCCAAGACTAGCAAAAACAAAAAAAATTTGACAAGGGGCAAAATGCAGGCAGAGAAGGCACTGTGAAGCAAATGTTTTGTAAAGGATGAGGGCAATATTGACCCTTAAGTTTGGATCTTACCTAAGAAAGGCTCCTTGAGCCAGAGACCAGACTGGTAGTTGGGCCTAGTGGAAGACATTGGGATTGGACAAATAAGGTGTGCTGTTTACTACATCCACATGTATATTGTGAGATTGGAGGAGAGATTCAGCCTCCAGTATGTCTTTGGTGAGGTCTTTTGTGAGCAAGGATCTTTGGTCATTGGGCCCTGAAAGGTGAGCCTGCCTCCCTCACAATGGAACAGAATATAGAACCCTGGTAACCAAGCCACTGTAACTAACAACCAGCTCAAGCCAGCTCACTTGGCCTGTGGCTCAGGAGGAAGAAAGATGTTGCTGTGCTGTTGCCAAAGATCAGGAAACTCGAGTCTCAGGCATGGAAGTTGTGGATGTCTTACTCGAAGATGTACATGCTAGATCATTGCCAAGCCACAAATCCAGTATAACAGAACTTTCTCTAAGAAGAAGGCCAGGAAAATCCAGGGCAACCAGATGAGGTAAATTTCTAAGAAGAAATGTATTTGACCCCATCATCGTCCCCACACACTACAACTTTCTTTTTTTTCCATTTTTTATTGTAATTAGTAAAAGGGTTAGATGATATTTGCCAGACAGAAGGTGCATTAATTCACATACATTGATACCTTTTCACATGTCTTGGTACCCATTTCCCTCCAACTCCACACACCCCACCCGTCTTGGTTTTCCCTCCTTCCCTATCAAATTTCAGACATCCAAGTACAACTAAATTCAATATATAAGATAAAGTGAGATACTATACCAATAGGGGAAAACCAAGGGACAGCAAAGGAGATGAGAGACAACATAGCACATTAAGGACAACAATCATTCATTATATGGCTTTTGTTTCAATATCCTGGAGGTCCTTTCAATTAGCTTCACATTACATGGCCTTATATATGGCCTTTTGCTCTATTGCCAATCTCTGCTTGTAGAGCCCAAGGTTTCTACTGATTATGACGAATGAGGGAAACCACTGAGCCTAAGTTCCTTTGAGTCTGGCTTACTTCACTTGATATGATTTGTTCTAAGTCTTTCCATTTCCTAACAAATGGGGCGATGTCATTCTTTCTGACAGCAGCATAGAATTCCATTGTGTACAAATACCACAACTTGTTGATCCACTCATCAACTGAGGGACATCTGGGTTGGTTCCATATCTTTGCTATGGTGAATAGTGCTGCAATGAACATTGTTGTGCTAGTGGGTTTAGTATGCCCTTGTTTCAGGATTGTTGGGTAAATGCCAAGTAGGGAATTGCTGGGTCATAGTGGAGTTCTATGTTTAGCCGTTTGAGGCATTGCCACACCGATTTCAATAGTGGTTGAACGAGTTTGCACTCCCACCAATAGTGTAGTAGTGATCCCTCCTGGCCACATCCCCTCCAGCATCTGTTGTCATTCGTTTTCCTGATCCTGGCCATTCTCACTGGAGTGAGGTGGTATCTTAGAGTTGTTTTGATTTGCATTTCTTTTATGACCAGAGATGTGGAGCATTTCTTCATGTGTCTATAGGCCATTTTTGTTTCTTCTTCAGAGAAGACTCTCTTTAAGTCTTTGGCCCATTTTTAATGGGATGGGTGTTACTTTGGAGGTTAGTTTTGGAGTGATTCAATTTTTTGAGTTGTTGATATATTTTAGATATGAGGCGTTTGTCCGTTGTTTGGTTGGTGAATATCTTCTCCCACTCTGTAGGCTTCCTGATTAGTTTACTAGCTATATCCGTTGCCATACAAAAGCTCTGCAGTTTAATGCAATCCCACGAATCCAGCCTTTCTCTGATTTGTTGTGATTCTTGGTCCTTATTAAGAATGTTTCGACCTGTGCAAGGAGGCCTAGTGTATCTCCTATTCCTTCCTGTAAACTTTTCAGTGTGTCAGCTTTTACCTCCAGGTCTTTGATCCATTTGGAGTTAATTCTAGTGCAAGGTGACAAAGAAGGATCCAACTTCAGTTTTCTGCAGGTGTTTAACCAGTTCTGCCTGCACAACCTTTGAAGAGGCTATCTTTCTTCCATTCTATTTTTTTGGCTCCCTGGTCAAAGATTAGGTGGCCATAGGTCTGTGGTTTAATATCTGGGTCCGCAGTTCTACTCCATTGGACTTCAGGCCTGTTCTTGTGACAGTACCAAGCTGTTTTGTGAATTATAGCTCTGTAATAGAGCCTTAAGTTTGGAATTGAAATTCCTCCAGCGCTGTTCTTTCTGCTAAGAAGTGTTTTTGCTATATGGGGTCTTTTATTATTCCATTTGAAATTCTGAATTGCCTCTTCTATGTCTTTAAAGAATGACATTGGGATGTTGATGGGTATTACATTGAATTTGTAGAAAGCCGTAGGCAAGATTGTCATTTTCACAATGTTGATTCTTCCATTCCAGGAGCATGGGAGGTTTTTCCATTTCCTTAGTTCTGCTTTAATTTCCTTTTTTATGGTTTTAAAGTTTTCATCTAAACGGTCCTTTACATTCTTAGTTAAGCTAATTGCTAGGTACTTTATTTTGTTTGAGGCTATTGTGAAAGGATTTTCTTTCCTGATTATTGCCTCGTTCCTCTCAGTGTTGGCGTAAAGTAAGGCAGTTGATTTGTGAGGGTTGATTTTATGTCCTGCTACACTTCCAAAGCTTTGATTCAGCTCAAGGAGCTTGGGAGTAGAGTCTATAGGATTCTTTAAATACAGAATCATGTCATCAACAAAGAGGGATAGTTTTATTTCCTCTTTCCCTACTTGGATCCCCTTTATGCTTGCTTCTTGCCTTATTGCACTGCCTAGGAATTCTAGTACTATTTTAAAAAGGAGTGGAGAGAGTGGGCATCCTTGTCTCGTTCCTGATTTTAGAGGGAATGGCTTTAGATTTTCACCATTAAGTATAATACTAGCAGTGGGTTTCTCATACACAGCCTTTATTACATTGAGAAATGTTCCATGGATTCCTAGTTTCTCCACATCGTTTAACATAAAGGGGTTTTGGATCTTGTCAAATGCCTTTTCCGCATCTATTGAGACAATCATGTGATTTTATCCCTGCTTCTGTTGATGTGTTGAATTATATTAATTGATTTGTGTATGTTGAACCAGCTTTGCCTCCCCGTGATTAATCCAGTTTGATCATAGTGTATAATTTTTTTGATGAGTTGTTGTAGACGGTTGGCCAGTATTTTGTTGAGAAATTTTGCATCGATGTTCATCAAAGAAATGGGTCTATAGATCTCTTTCTTTGATGAATCTCTGTCTGGTTTGGGGACGAGGGATATACTGGCTTCACAGAATGAGTTCGGTAAAGAACCTTCATTTTCAATTTCGTTGAAGAGCTTGAGGAGTATTGGTGTGAGCTCTGCTTTGAAGACCTTATAGAATTCAGCTGTGAATCCATCTGGCCCTGGGCTCTTTTTAAGTGGAAGTTGTCTAATTTCCATTTCTATTTCAGAGCTTGAAATAGGCCTGTTGAGTTGGGTTAGCTCTTCTTGGTTCAGTGTGGGTATGTTAATATTGTCTAGGAATTCATCCATTTCTTCTAGATTCTCAAATTTGTTGGCGTAAAGGTTTGAGAAGTATTCCCTCATGATATTCTGGATCTTGGTAATTTCTGTCGTGATATTACCATTTTCATCTGCGATTTTGTTTATTTCGATATTCTCTCTTCTTTTTTTGGTAAGATTTGCTAAGGAGTTGTCAATTTTGTTAATTCTTTCAAAGAACCAACTCCTTGGTTTGTTGACTGTATCTATAGAATTTTTATTCCAAATCATTTAATTCTGCTTTGATTTTAATAATTTGCTTTCTCCTAATGGGTTTAGGGTTGGTTTGTTGCTCTTTTTCCAGGAGGTTAAGTTGAGATATTAACTAGTTGGTTTGCCATTTTCCCAACTTGCTGTGGTAGGCACTCAGCGCTATAAATTTTCCTCTGAGTACTGCCTTTGTTGTGTCCCTAAGGAGTTGATATTTGTGTGCTCCTTATTGTTAAATTTCATAAACAGTTGGATATCTGTTCTGATCTCTTCGATTACCTATTGTTTTTGATTCAACAATGTGTGGTTCAGTCTCCATGAGTTACAGGGTTTTCTTTGGTGGAGATGTGTGTTCAGCTCCAATTTGATGCCTTTATGGTCTGAGAGTGTGCATGGAATAATTTCAGTGTTTCTGAATCTGTCCAGGTTTGCTTTATGGCCTAAGATGAGGTCTATTTTGGAAAATGTTCCATGTGCTGCTGAGAAAAACGTATATTGTGGTGTTACTGGGTGGAATATTCTGCAGATGTCTGTTACATCTAGTCGGTCTATATAGTTGTTCAGTTCTAAGGTTTCTCCTTTGAGATTTTGCCTTGTTGATCTGTCCATAGGTGAGAGTGGTGTGTTAAACTCACCAACACTCACTGTATTTCGATCTATGTATGGTTTCAGTGTAAGTAAAGTTTGCTTGATTAAGTTTGGAGCTCCGGGATTGCGTGTGTAAATATTTAGGATCGTTATGTCTTCCTGGAGGAAAGATCCCTTTAGTAGTATGTTGTACCCTTCTTTGTCTTTTCTTACTAATTTTAGTTTGAAGACTATTGTATCTGATATGAGGATGGCAACTCCAGCCTGTTTATGGGTTCAGTTAACTTGATAGAGTTTATTTCAACCTCTCACTTTCAAAAGATGATTGTTTTTGGGTAAGATGTGTCTCTTGAAGAGAGCAGAACGATGGCTCTTGCTTTTTGATCCAACTAGACAGCCTATGCCGTTTAATTGTAGAGTTAAGTCCATTGATATTGAGAGTTAGGATTGAGAGATATTTATTAGTTCCTACCATTTTTAAAAGCTTTTAGTAGGACCTGTGTCTTGACAGTTCTTGTGGTCCTTAGATGGTATGCTGTTTAGGTGCCATTTCTTTCCCTATGTTGCATTTATTTGGTTTTCTATGTATAGAGCATCGTTGGGAATTCTCTGTAGTGTTGGTTTTGTTTCGACATATTGTTGCAGCTTTTCCCTGGAATGGAATGTTTTATTGTTCCCTCATTTATGAATGAGAGCTTAGCTAGCTACAGTATTCTTGGTTGGTAGTCAATTGATTTAAGGGCATGACGTATATGCTTCCAGTCACTTCGTGCTTGCATGGTCTCTGCTGAGAAATCTGGGGTTATTCTGATTGGTTTGCCTTTATAGGTTACTGATCCCTTTTCCCTGGCTGCCTTTAGGATCTTTCCTTTCGTTTCTATTGATCCAGTTCGGATCACAATGTGGCAGTGGGATGTTCTTTTCTGGTCAGGTCTGTCTGGGGTTCTAAAAGCTTTTCGTATCTGGATGGGCCTGCCCTTCTGGATATTTGGGAAATTCTCTGAGATGATTCCCTGAAGTATATTTCCAATACCATTGACCTCTTTCTCCACGCCCTCCTCAATACCAACTAGCCTTAATTTAGGCTTCATAATTGTATCTTGGACCTCCTGAAGCGTTCTCTCATATTTCCTCGATTTGGACTGACTCATTTTCTGTTCTTTATAATACCTAAATTATCTTCAGCCCCTGAAATTCTCTCCTCTGCATTGTCTAACCAGCTATCAAAGCTATCTACTTTATTTTTCATCTCCCTTGCTTCTAATTGCTCACTTTTTATGCCTTGCATCTCTTGTTTTAGATCATGTATGGATTTCTTTATCTCCTCGATTTCCTTTTGAGTGGTTAGCTCAGTAGCTTTATTTTCTTTGGACATTTGCTGGAGTTTGGTCACGTTTTTATTTGTGGATTCTATGAATTCATCCATCTTTCTTTGAAAAACCTTTATTATGTCCTCCTTTTTGGCTTCTTCTTTTTCACTTATCACCTTGTTTTTGCTTTCCTCTTGTTCAGCTATGGTTTCCTCCATTATCTCTTTCTTTATTTTTTCACATTTTCCATTAATGATGTTTATCAATTGCATTTGTGTAGCACTTGGAAGACTCTCCTCTAGGTTTGCCAGTGACTGTTCCATTGTCTATTTACATTGGGTGGGGGATGTTGTTTCTTGATTTGACATTTTTCTTGAGTTTCTTGTTCTGCCCATTTGAAAATGGGAGCAAGATTACTACTAAATACGATTATAGTTTTTCAGATATAACCAACCTAGACCTCTGCAGCTGGCAGACACCAGATGTTCACAAGTTTTGATTGGTATTATCACTCTCTCTTTTTGTGCACTTACAGACCAGTCTAATACAACCACTGATAAGCGATTTATACCCAAAACAATAAGCCTCTCAATCCAATCTCTATTGCCTTTAAGTCCCTCTGAGCCTAGAGAATAATTAACCACCTACATATACAATATTGCTCAACAGCCATCAAGTGTAGATCCGTGCAGTATAAGGGTTGAAAGACGAGCACAGGTCCAGAGATAGAAAAAAAGAATGAGAGAGGTCAGGGGAGGTACAAAAGGATTAACGTAGGAGTGTAAGAATATTGAAGTAATGAAGAAAAGGTATAGCATAAGGATAACTGACCTAAGTTGGTAAGTAGTTAGCATATTTGAGTACAAAGTTTGGAAAGTATTAGAATAAAACTTATATGTTGCTGCACGACTAGCTCTTAGCCCAACCAGTGGCCTCACAGTGGACCATGGGATGGATCTGTTTTTCTTGTCTACGTTGAGGGAAAGGGGTATTTCACAAGATGCAGAAGCGAAGATTTCAGAAGCAAATGCTGTGAGTGAATTAGCTCGTAAAAAGCATTTTTATTTTCTTTTATCTTTCTGCCAGTCTTGGGGCTTGAATTCAGGGCCTGAGCACTGTCCTCGGGTTTTCTCAAGTCTAGCCCTCTGCCACTTGAGCCACAGTGCCACATCTAGATTTTCTATCTATGTGATACTGAGCAATCAACCCGGGTCTTCATGGATGCTAGGCAAGCACTCTACCACTATGCCAAACTCTCAACCCTGACATAGTAATTTTAAAGTCATCATCATCATATCAAAATATCCTTTCTCCTACAAAGAATGAACAATTATCTATGTGTGTAATGCTTTTTTAAAATTTCACTAATTCTTCTGTGTTTTTCCCTCTTGCATTTTTTACACTTGACAGCAAAGCTAATCATCAGGAAAAAAGTGATTAGGATAAAGAAACCTAATAATATCCTAGTAGATTGACGTCAAAAATATGTGCAAGATGCCCTGTGTGTTTGACCTAGTGGTAGAGTCCTTGGCTACCACGCAAAAAGACTCAGGTTTGATTCCTCATTACCACATACATAGAAAACGCTGCAAGAGGTGCTGTGGCTCGGTGGGACAGCTAAAGCCTAAAGAAAGCCCAAGAACCATGTTCACACTCTGAGGTCAAGTCCCAAGACTAGGAAAAACAAAAAAAATTTCGACAAGGGGAAAAATGCAGGCAGAGAAGGCACTGTGAAGCAAATGTTTTGTTAAGGATGAGGGCAATATTGACCCTTAAGTCTGGATCTTACCTAAGAAAGGCTCCTTGAGCCAGAGACCAGACTGGTAGTTGGGCCTAGTGGAAGACATTGGGATTGGACAAATAAGGTGTGCTGTTTACTACATCCACATGTATATTGTGAGATTGGAGGAGAGATTCAGCCTCCAGTGTGTCTTTGGTGAGGTCTTTTGTGAGCAAGGATCCTTGGTCATTGGGCCCTGAAAGGTGACCCTGCCTCCCTCACAATGGAACAGAATATGGAACCCTGGTAACCAAGCCACTGTAACTAACAACCAGCTCAAGCCAGCTCACTTGGCCTGTGGCTCAGGAGGAAGAAAGATGTTGCTGTGCTGTTGCCAAAGGTCAGGAAACTCGAGTCTCAGGCATGGAAGTTGTGGATGTCTTACTCGAAGATGTACATGCTAGATCATTGCCAAGCCACAAATCCAGTATAACAGAACTTTCTCTAAGAAGAAGGCCAGGAAAATCCAGGGCAACCAGATGAGGTAAATTTCTAAGAAGAAATGTATTTGACCCCATCATCCTCCCCACACACTACAACTTTCTTTTTTTTTCATTTTTTTATTGTAATTAGTAAAAGGGTTAGATGATATTTGCCAGATAGAAGGTGCATTAATTCACATACATTGATACTCTTTCACATGTCTTGGTACTCATTTCCCTCCAACCCCACACCCCCCACCCGTCTTGGTTTTCCCCCCTTCTCTATCAAATTTCAAATATCCAAATACAAATGAATTCAACATATCTGATAACAAAGTGAGATACTATACCAATATGGGATAACCAAGGGACAGCAAAGGAATTGAGAGACAACATAGTACATTAAGGACAACAATCATTTATTATATGGCTTTTTTTTCAATATCCTGGACGTCCTTTCAATTAGCTTCACATTATATGGCGTTATATATGGCCTTTTGCTCTATTGCAAATCTCTGCTAGTAGAGCCCAAGGTTTCTACTGATTATGACGAATGTGCTAAACCACTGAGCCTAAGTTCCTTTGAATCTGGCTTAGTTCACTTAATATGATTTGTTCTAAGTCTTTCCATTTCCTAACAAATGGGGCGATGTCATTCTTTCTGACAGAAGCATAGAATTCCATTGTGTATAAATACCACAACTTGTTGATCCACTCATCAGCTGAGGGACATCTGGGTTGGTTCCATATCTTTACTATGGTGAATAGTGCTGCAATGAACATTGTTGTGCTAGTGGGTTTACTATGCCCTTGTTTCAGGATTGTTGGGTAAATGCCAAGTGGTGGAATTGCTGGGTGATAGGGGAGTTCTATGTTTAGCCTTTTGAGGCACTGCCACACTGCTTTTCATAGTGGCTGAACGAGTTTGCACTCCCACCAACGGTGTAGTAGTGACCCCTCCTGGCCACATCCCCTCCAGCATCTGTTGTCATTCGTTTTCCTGATCCTGGCCATTCTCACTGGAGTGAGGTGGTATCTTAGAGTTGTTTTGATTTGCATTTCTTTTATGATCAGAGATGTGGAGCATTTCTTCATGTGTCTATAGGCCATTTTTGTTTCTTCTTCAGAGAAGACTCTCTTTAAGTCTTTGGCCCATTTTTAATGGGACGGGTGTTACTTTGGAGGTTAGTTTTGGAGTGATTCAATTTTTTGAGTTGTTGATATATTTTAGATATGAGGCCTTTGTCCGTTGTTTGGTTGGTGAAGATCTTCTCCCACTCTGTAGGCTTCCTGATTAGTTTACTAGCTATATCCGTTGCCATACAAAAGCTCTGCAGTTTAATGCAGTCCCACTTATCCAGCCTTTCTCTGATTTGTTGTGATTCTTGGTCCTTATTAAGAAAGTTTCGACCTGTGCCAAGGAGGCCTAGTGTATCTTCTATTCCTTCCTGTAAACTTTTCAGTGTGTCAGATTTTACCTCCACGTCTTTGATCCATTTGGAGTTAATTCTAGTGCAAGGTGACAAAGAAGGATCCAACTTTAGTTTTCTGCAGGTGCTTAACCAGTTCTGCCAGCACAACTTGTTGCAGAGGCTATCTTTCTTCTATTCTATTTTTTTGGCTCCCTGCTGAAAGATTAGGTGGCCATAGGTCTGTGGTTTAATATCTGGGTCCGCAGTTCTATTCCATTGGACTTCAGGCCAGTTCTTGTGCCCGTACAAGAATTATAGCTCTGTAATAGAGTCTTAAGTTTGGAATTGAAATTCCTCCAGCGCTGTTCTTTCTGCTAAGAAGTGTTTTTGCTATACGGGGTCTTTTATTATTCCATATGAAATTTTGAATTGCCTCTTCTATTTCTTTAAAGAATGCCATTGGGATGTTGATTGGTATTACATTGAATTTGTAGATAGCCCTTGGCAAGAGTGTCATTTTCACAATGTTGATTCTTCCAATCCAGGAGCATGGGAGGTTTTACCATTTCCTTAGTTCTGCTTTAATTTCCTTTTTTATGGTTTTAAAGTTTTCATCTAAACGGTCCTTTACATTCTTAGTTAAGCTAATTGCTAGGTACTTTATTTTCTTTGAGGCTATTGTGAAAGGAGTTTCTTTCCTGATTATTGCCTCGTTCCTCTCAGTGTTGGCGTAAAGTAAGGCAGTTGATTTGTGAGGGTTGATTTTATGGCCTGCTACCCTTCCAAAGCTTTGACTCAGCTCAAGGAACTTGGGAGTAGAGTCTATAGGATTCTTTAAATACAGAATCATGTCTTCTGCAAAGCGGGATAGTTTTATTTCCTCTTTCCCTACTTGGATCCTCTTTATGCTTGCTTCTTGCCTTATTGCACTGCCTAGGAATTCTAGTACTATGTTAAAAAGGAGTGGAGAGAGTGGGCATCCATGTCTCGTTCCTGATTTTAGAGGGAATGGCTTTAGATTTTCACCATTAAGTATAATACTAGCAGTGGGTTTCTCATACACAGTCTTTATTACATTGAGAAATGTTCCATGGATTCCTAGTTTCTCCACATCTTTTAACATAAAGGGGTTTTGGATCTTGTCAAATGCCTTTTCCGCATCTATTGAGACAATCATGTGATTTTATCCCTGCTCCTGTTGATGTGTTGAATTATATTAATTGATTTGTGTATGTTGAACCAGCTTTTCCTCCCTGTGATGAATCCAGTTTGATCATAGTGTATATTTTTTTGATGAGTTGTTGTAGACGGTTGGCCTGTATTTTGTTGAGAAGTTTTGCATCGATGTTCATCAAAGAAATGGGTCTATAGATCACTTTCTTTGATGAATCTCTGTCTGGTTTGGGGCTGAGGGATATACTGGCTTCACAGAATGATTTTGGTAAAGAACCTTCATTTTCAATTTCGTTGAAGAGCTTGAGGAATATTGGTGTGAGCTCTGCTTTGAAGACCTTATAGAATTCAGCTGTGAATCCATCTGGCCCTGGGCTCTTTTTAAGTGGAAATTGTCTAATTTCCATTTCTATTTCAGAGCTTGAAATAGGTCTGTTGAGTTGGGTTAGCTCTTCTTGGTTCAGTGTGGGTATGTTAATATTGTCTAGGAATTCATCCATTTCTTCTAGATTCTCAAATTTGTTGGAATAAAGGTTTGAGAAGTATTCCCTCATGATATTCTGGATCTTGGTAATTTCTGTCGTAATATTACCATTTTCATCTGCGATTTTGTTTATTTCGACATGCTCTCTTCTTTTTTTGGTAAGATTTGCTAAGGGCTTGTCATTTTGTTAATTCTTTCAAAGAACCAACTCCTTGTTTTGTTGATGCTTTCTATAGATTTTTTATTCCAAATCATTTAATTCTGCTTTGATTTTAATAATTTGCTTTCTCCTAATGGGTTTAGGGTTGGTTTGTTGCTCTTTTTCCAGGAGGTTAAGGTGAGATATTAACTAGTTGGTGTGCCATTTTTCCAACTTGCTGTTGTAGGCACTCAGCGCTATAAATTTTCCTCTGAGTACTGCCTTTGTTGTGTCCCTAAGGAGTTGATATTTGTGTGCTCCTTATTGTTAAATTTCATAAACAGTTGGATATCTGTTCTGATCTCTTCGATTACCCATTGTTTTTGATTCAACAATGTGTTGTTCAGTCTCCATGAGTTACAGGGTATTCGTTGGTGGAGATGTGTGTTCAGCTCCAATTTGATGTCTTTATGGTCTGAGAGTGTGCATGGAATAATTTCAGTGTTTCTGAATCTGTCCAGGTTTGCTTTATGGCCTAAGATGTGGTCTATTTTGGAAAATGTTCCATGTGCTGCTGAGAAAAACGTATATTGTGTTGTTACTGGGTGGACTATTCTGCAGATGTCTGTTAGATCTAGTTGGTCTATATAGTTGTTCAGTTCTAAGGTTTCTCTGTAGAGTTTTTGCCTTGTTGATCTGTCCATAGGTGAGAGTGGTGTGTTAAACTCACCAACAATCACTGTATTTCGATCTATGTATGGTTTCAGTGTAAGTAAAGTTTGCTTGATGAAGTTTGGAGCTCCGGGATTGGGTGTGTAAATATTTAGGATCGTTATGTCTTCCTGGAGGAAAGATCCCTTCTGTAGTATGTAGTAACCTTCTTTGCCTTTCTTACTAATTTTAGTTTGAAGTCTATTGTATCTGATATGAGGATGGCAACTCCAGCCTGTTTATGGGGGCAGTTAGCTTGATAGAGTTTATTCCAACCTCTCACTTTCAAAAGATGTTTGTTATTGGGTAAGATGTGTCTCTTGAAGACAGCAGAACGATGGCTCTTGCTTTTTGATCCAACTAGACAGCCTATGCCGTTTAATTGGAGAGTTAAGTCCATTGATATTGAGAGTTAGGATTGAGAGATATTTATTAGTTCCTACCATTTTTAAAAGCTTTTAGTAGGGCCTGTGTCTTGACAGTTCTTGTGGTCCTTAGATGGTATGCTGTTTAGGTGCCATTTTTTCCCTATTATGCATTTATTTTGGTTTTGTATGTATAGAGCATCGTTCAGAATTCTCTGTAGTGTTGGTTTTTTTTCGACATACTGTTGCAGATTTTCCCTGGAATGGAATGTTTTATTGTTCCCTATGCCAAACTCTCAAGCCAGACATAGAAATTTTATAGTCATCATCATCATACCAAAATATCCTTTCTCCTACAAAGAATGAACACTTATATATGTGTGTAATGCTTTTTTTTAATTTCACTAATTCTTCTGTGTTTTTCTCTCTTGCATTTTTACACATGACAGCAAAGCTAATCATCAGGAAAAATTGATTAGGATACAGAAACCTAATAATATCCTAGTAGATTGCAAAGAGGGATAGTTTTATTTCCTCTTTCCCTACTTGGATCCCCTTTATGCTTGCTTCTTGCCTTATTGCACTGCCTAGGAATTCTAGTAGGATGTTAAAAAGTAGTGGAGAGAGTGGGCATCCTGATTGCTACCCCTTACCCCTTTTATGCAAAGCTTAGGCCTGTGGCATTTTAAGCACAATTCAACGCTCTGTTTTTTGCTGGTTAATTAGAGGTAAAAATCTTATGGAATTTATTGCATGGCTAATTTTGAACTGGAATCCTCAGGTCTCAGCTTATCTTGAGTAGCTAGGATTACAGTACTTTTACAACCTGTATGCTCATACACATCGCTTCTGATCCAAACACTCATTGTTCAATTTAACTAACAAGATGTGAGGAAAGATGTTTGACTGTAATTTACTAGATGGGATTCCAGTGAGTATATATTTCCACTTCCACTCTGAAGCCAGGGAAATGTTTCTGGTACATGTTTCAACTATCTCCCAAAGAGGAAATAATGTGTGAGTACGTTTGCTAGTATTTCAGATAGGAGATGTACTTTGGTGTTTGGAACCTGTTGAGCAGAGTGTATCAGCTAGGCTGTGATAACAGAGATGATGTTTCAGACAGGAATATTTTCATAACAGACAGACTTAATCCAGATCCTTGGATTTCAGGCCTTGAGAAGATAGAATTACAAGTGTGAGCTGCCACCACCACCTGGTTCATTTTGGAAACCTTAATTGCTTCTCATTTGTTCCTTTCCTTTTTTGGAAGATTGATCTAAGCTGGCTGATTGTGCATCACAATGAAGTGATTGGCCTCAGGAATTGCAAATATTTGTTTCATCAGCATGGAATGAATGAAACTTGATCTAAACCCAATAGTATTTTCCTTCTGATAAATAGGGAACTTACTTATATCATTTTTCCTTGCCTTTGCTTTCTCAAAGCAAGCAACATGTTTCTTAAAAACTATACTTCATGAGAATATTATAATTAGAAGCTATCTTCTGCACACTTCAGAATAGTCCTTGCATTTATAAACTTATATTACAATATTAGGTAGAAGAATGGTGACTGTTAGTTTCATAACTATTTCATATTTTTTACTCTTTAAGGCTCATTAACTCAAGAAGGGATTAAAGACATTTAGATAATAGTAGATCATAGCTGCTGCTGATTTGATGTGTGTGCAGATGATACACAGATTTATTAGGATTACTCAAAAGTTTTGTTCAAATTTTCAGTAGTAGACTGCTATGCTAACGGGAAGGTGATAGTAATGATGCTGAAATTCTATGAATCAGCTATGAAGCAGAATTTCAGGGGAGAGTATTTGCTAGGGACTTAATTTCTAAGACGCATATCAAGAATATTGAACTATAACACCAAATGATGGAGGACTCAGCGTCACATTTTGTTTGTTTTATGCAAGTCCTGGGACTTGAACCCAGGGCCTTGGAACTGTCCTTAAATTTTTTTTTTGCTTCAGGCTAGTGTTCTACCACTTGATCCACAGCTCCACCTCCAGATTTTTGGTAATGAACTGTAAATAAGAATATCAGGCAATTTGTTTGGGCTGGATTCAAACCTGATTCTCTGTAGATAGGATTCCAAGTGTGAGCGCACAGAGCCTGGCTAGTATCATTCATCATTCAAGTCATGGGACTGCAATTCTGCACCTGGATCTTGTCACTGAGCTTTTCAGCTCAAGACTACTGCCCTATCCCTTGAGCCATAGGGCCACTTCTGGGTTTCTGGTGGTTAATTGGAGATAAGAGTCACATGGACTTCAGTGCCCAGGCTGACTTTGAACTGCTATCCTTGGATCCCAGCCTCTTGAGTAGCTACATTTACAAGTGTGAGCCACCATAACCGGCTAAATTATTTTTTAAGTTAATTTTTTTGTTAAGTCAATATATAGTTGGCATACGGTTACATAAGTAATGAACACATTTCTTAAGAAAATTGTTATTTCCTCCCTCATTTTTCTCTGTTTTCCTAACCTCAGCCCCCTCTCCACCCAGATTGTTCAGTTCATTTCCGTTTAGTGTCTTCCAAGTATCACTGTTCAATTGGTTCACCCTTTTTCCTTTGTTTTTTTTTTTTACCATTTAATTATACCCTCTCCATTCCCCAAATCACCTAAACCTATGTACAAGACACAGGGTACCCGAATTCAACACAGTGACTACAGAGAATAAAACTAAGGGGAAAAAGAAGAAAACAGGTAAAAAGCAAAGAAAATGAAAGAACATCATACAGTACCTTAGAAGCAACAACACTGAAAAAACAAAACATAAAACCTTGGGCTGAAAATGAAGCTTGCCTAGCATGTATGAAACCCTGGATTCCATTTCTCAGCACCACATAAACAAAATCTGGAAGTGCCACTGTGACTCAGCTGGTAGATTTCTAACGTTCAGCACAGAGTGTCTCCAAGTGACAAAAATCTGTCACATTTAAATCAGGCTTCAAAACTTTGCTAGGAACCAGTTATGTGATTTGGAAGAAAGTCCAATTTTCAAAAAATCACTAGCCAGGCGCTGGAGTGTCATAATTGTCATTCTACTAGCCAGGGAGAAGGTGATTCAAAGCCTTTGCAAGCAAAAAAACGAAAACAAAAAAAACTGTAAGATTCTACTCTCCACTTATCCACCCAAAAACTAAGTGGAGTTGTGGCTAAAACTGGTACAGCATTAGCCTTGAGGAAAAAGAACTAAGAGACCTTGCACAGGTCCAAAGTTCAAGCTCCCCACCAAGAAAGAAAAAAAAAAGTAGTACAGATACCTTAGTTTCAAAAGTATATCTTGATATCTTAGTGGATTTTTCTGTTCTTTCCTCATTCATCTCATGGAACCAAATAATCTTGATCCTGATCTGACTAAGAGCCTGAATTGTGCTTAATAAATTCATTCCACATATTCCAGTAGAATCTTGACAGCTAACAGCCACTTACCAATGCTTTATTCTACGTTTAGGCCAGTATGTCTTCATACCATCTACACAGTCAGCTATATCATCTTTCCAGAAGTATCATTGAGTGTAGAACACTCAGAACTAAAATGATTGCATAAAGATGTAATAAAACCCCTTGATTCATTAAGAAAATTTCTGTACCACTTAGAGGAAGTACATTAGTGGTATTTACCTCTAGCCTCTTTTTTAAAAAAATTTATTAACATTGAAATTTACATCATATTTCAAATGTCATGTTTAACCAACAAGTATTCAAGAAGGGAATCGCTATACAATCACTGGCACATAGATTTTAGAATATAGTAAAAGTTAAGCTGAGTCTTTGTATGTCATAGATACAGATTAATCTATAATAAAACACATGTCTATAGAGTGTATAGTCTATCCTAGATTTTTATGTCTATGTAGTTATGTTTATATCTCCAAAATTATGTCCAGAACTTTGGGTATCAACTATTCAATCATCGCTCTACTACTGTTTGAAACTAATATCTATATATTAAGGATACCATGTACCTTTTGTTCCTTGGTCTTGACTTATCTCACTCAACAGGATTCACTCTAATGTCATCCACTACCCCAAAAATGCCATTATCATTTTTTTCTGTGCAGATCTTCTTTTTATGTATTTATTTTTATTGTAATTTATAGAAGGGTTACATTATATTCACCAGATAGAAGGTGCATTACTTCTCAAACTTTGATACCCCATGTAATGATATGGTCCCCATTTCCCTTCCCCTACCCCCACTCATGTTCATTTCCCCCCTTCCCTATCCAATTTCAAATAACCAATTAGGCACATATGAAATATATCAGAAAACAAGGTGAAATATTGTAACAGTATGATATAACCAAGGGATAGCAAAAGAGATAAGAGATCACATAGTTCATTAAGGACAACAATCACTCATTATATGAGTTTTGTTTCTTTATCTTGGAGGTCCTTACATTTAGTGTCATACTATTTGTCACGATGTCTCTAGATTTTGTTCTATTATAAATTTCTGGTAGCAGAGCCCAAGGTTTCTACTGAATTTGACAAATGAGGGAGACTCTTGGGCCTATGTTCCTTTGAGTTTGGCTTACTTCACTTAATATGATTTTTTTCCTTTTCATCCACTTCCCCGAGAATGCCATTATTTTATCTTGTCGGTTGGCTATGTATCATTCCATTGTGTGTGTGTGTGCGTTTATGTGTGTGTATGTGTGTGTGTGTGTGTGTGTGCGCGTGTATCACATTTTTTGTAGTAGGGCATCTGGTTGTTTCCATCATCCAGCCTCATTTTCTACAGATATTTTTATAGTCTCTTTTTTATTTTCAGGGTAATGTATAGAGGGGTTACGATTACATTTACAGGTAGTGGACTGCATTACTTCTCACACATTTATTCCACTCCACATGTTTTTGTCCCCAGTTCCCTCTCCCCTCCCCTTCCCAATCATCTTGTTTCCCCCCTTCCCTTTCCTATTTGACATAAACAAATAAACATATATACAATATGCCAGGGAAAAAATCAGATACAGTAACAATCTGACATTAACCAAAGGGCAAAATAAGAGATGAGAAATAACATAGTAGATTAAGGACAAAAATCACACAAGATAAAGAGCAACGATGACACAAGATATAGCTTTTGTTCCCATATTGTAAAGATCCTTTCATTTAGTCTCATCCTATATGACCTTATATACCTAGGTTTTTCAGTTATTGTAATCCTCTGCTAGGAGAGTCCTAGATGTGAACTAATTGTTACAAATGAGGGAAACCATTGAGCTTATGTTTCTTTGGGTCTGGCTTGCTTCACTTAATATGAATTTTTCCAAGTCTTTCCATTTCCTTACAAATGGGGCGATGTCTTTCCTTCTGATGGCAGCATAGCATTCCATTGTGTATAAGTACCACATCTTCTTGATTCAGTCATCTACTGAGTGGCATCTGGGTTGGTTTCATAGCTTTGCTATGGTAAATAGTGCTGCAATGAGCATCATTGTGATAGTGGCTTCAGTATGTCCTTTTTTCTGGACAATTGGGTAGATGCCAAGTAGTGGATTTGCTGTATCATAGGGGAGCTCTATGTTCAGTCTTTTGAGGAACCACCACACTGCTTTCCCTAGTGGTTGAACGAGTTTACACTCACACCAACAGTGTAGGTGTGATCCCCCTGGTCATTTCCCCACAAGTATCTCTTATTAGATTTTTTGATAATGGCCATTCTGACTTGAGTCAGGTGGAATCTCAAAGTTGTTTTGATTTTCATTTCCCTTATTGCTAGAGATATGGAGCATTTCTTCATGTGTCTAAAGCCCATTTTAATTTTTTCTTCAGAGAATACTCTTTTAAGTCTTTAGCCCACCTTTTAATAGGATGGTTGTTTCTTTGAAGATTTGTTTGGGAGAGATTCATTTTTTTCAGCTATAGATATATTTTAGATAACTACATATATTTTTGTAGAAAAAAGAATGGAAGCCATCATGCTGGCTCACAACTTAATTTCGGCTACTTAGGAGGCTCAGGGCTTAGGATCACAGGTCAAAGCCTACCAGGGGCCTACAGTGTGTGAGATCAAACTCTGTGAACATACAATGACTGTAAGAGGAATCTCACTGCCTGGGAATGTAGCCTAATGGTAGAGTGCTCACCTAGAATGCATGAAGACCTAGGTTCTATTCACAGGTACCGCATACTCAGAAAAAAGCTAGAAGTGGCGCTGTGTTTCAAGAGGCAGAGCACTCACCTTCGGCAAGCGAGTCCAATGAAAATGTCTAGGCCCTGAGTCCAAGCCGTAGGACTGGCAAAAAGAAAAAAAAAAGAGCAATCTTACTTAAGTAACAAGGAATGTACCCTATATTTATACAGACTGAAAAATTCATTAAGAAATTAGAAAATATGTACAAAGTGCATAATTTCTTTTGTGTGTTGGCACTGGGTCTTCAACTGAGTGCTTCAGCTCTATCCCTGACCTTTTCTGCTCAAGGCTAGCACTGTACCAATGCAGCCCCAAATCAACTATCTTCAATTGAGATATAAGCGATGAATATTTCAGGGTGCTTCATGAAAAACATTTTTATAAATTGAAACTTTCAACACAGTCTTATTTTAGTATGAATGTTGAGATGGGAAGAGACAGAAAAAGTGAAATGTTTCCTGATCCCCATAGAGAAGAGACTCAGCAGAACCACTGTGGTCTGCAGGCTTCTTTGTGAGTTTTGTTTGCTTGTTTGATTTTTGTCAATTGTGGGGCTTGAACTCTGGGCCTGGGCACTGTCCCTGAGCTCTTCAGCTCAAGGCTAGTGCTTTAATCTGTGAGCCACAGTGCCACTTCTGGTTTTTCTGGCAGTTAACTGGGTACTTTGGCTGGCTTTAAACTTTGATTCTCAGATCTTAGCCTCCTGAGTAGCTAAGATTATAGGTGTGAGGTACCATCACCAGGCTGCTGCTCTGTTACTATGCAGGTTCTGGATCAAGAACTTCAAGTTCTTACTTCAATTTTTTCTTCTCTTGCCTGAAACTCTGCCATTTCAACGAAGCCCCAGTTCCTGGTCTTTGTTGGTTAATGAGAGATATTATGATTTTCTAATATTCAGAGCAATGATTATAAAACCCAGCATTTTACTTACTTGAATAAATTAAGAGACAGGACCTAGTGAGATGGAAAACAAAATTTTTTTTCAAGTTGCTATCCTGTTCTAATGCATAAGTCTGGCTATTTTGCTTACACACAAATATGTATTTTACCAATTTCTACTCTATTTTTGCTTAGCTACATCCACCACTGCCATTTCATAGATTTTGTTGTTGTTGTTTGCGGTGCTTGAACTCTGTGCCTGGGCTGTTCCTCAGATCTTCAGTTCAATGCCAGTGCTCTACTACTTTTGATTTGGCCAGTCCTGGGCTTGAACTCAGGGACTGAGCACTGTCCTTATATTTTCTCAAGGCTAGGGCTCTACCACTTCAGCCTCAGCACCACTTCCAGCATTTTTCTATGTATGTGATATTGAGGAATTGAACCCAGGTCTTCGTGCATGCTAGGCAAGCACTCTACCACTAGGCCAAACTCCCAGCCCAAAATTATTCATCATTACTATTAGCTATCTTCTTTTTTATTATTGATTCGTCATGGTGCTTGGACTTTGGGCCTGGACTGTCCCTGACCTCTTCAGCTTAAGGCTAGCGCTCTTCCTCTACAGCTCCATTTTTGGTTTCTGGTAGTTAATTGGTGATGTAAGTCTCACAAACATATGTGTCCAGGCTGGCTTTGGGCTTTGAACCAAGATCCTCCAATCTCAGCCTCCATAGTAGGTAGAATTACACGCTTCAGCCAGCAGTGCCTGACTGTTTGATGTCTCTGTCTCTGTCTCTCTGTCTGTCTGTCTCTGTCTGTCTGCCTGTCTGTCTCTCTGTCTCTCTGTCTCTGTCTCTGTCTCTGTCTCTCTCTGTCTCTCTGTCTCTCTGTCTCTCTCTCTCTCTCTCTCTCTCTCTCTCTCTCTCTCTCTCTCTCTCTCTCTCTGTCTCTCTTTTGGTTGTAAGACTTTAATTGTGCACCTGGGCAGTGTCCCTGGGCTCTTCAGCTCAAGGCTACAACCTTAAACACCTTGAGCCACAGTGTCACTTCTGGTTTTCTGGTGCTTAAGTGGAAGTAACAGTTTCATGCACTTTAGTGTCTGGCCTGGCTTTGAACTGTGATCCTCAGAACCCAACCTTCTGAGATCATTTCCAGCTTTTTTTTGGTGTAAGTGGTACAGAGTAATTGAACACAGGGCTTTGTGCATACTAGGCAAGCAAACTACCACTAGTGTGCACTCCAGCCTTAGATAAGGGCTTTCTTTTTCTTTTTCTTTTTTTCACTCATGGGGCTTGAACTCTGGGCCTGGATGTTTACCTTAAGCTCTTCAGCTCAAGGCAAGAGCTCTACCACTTGAGGCACATTGTCATTTTGAATTTTCTGGATTATTTGGAAATAAGATTCTCACAGATTTTTATGCCTGGGCCGTCTTTGAACCTGGATCCTCCAGGGTAGCTAGGATTACCAGGGTGAGCCACCAGTCACGGGCATTAAATTATTATTTTTTGCATGTCCTATGGCTTCAACTCATGGCCAGAGCACTATCCTAGGGCTTGCTCAAGGATAGCACTTTACTTCAGCCAGCCAACTCCCTGTCCAAATAGGCCACTCTTGAAGCTAGAATTACAGAGATCGGCCATAATACTGGCATGTTGTTATCTAAGTATATAATTTTTCTTCTATTTTTGATGGCTTTTCCTTAGTGTACATATTTCCTACATATTTTATGGAAAACTTTCTTCCCACTGGGGCCATAAGTTAAGCCTAGTGGAAGAGTTCTTGCCGAGCATGAATGAAGACCCAAGTTCAATTCCTCAGCACAACATTGATAAAAAAAGATAAAAGTGGTGCTGTGGCACATGTGATAGAACTTGCGCCTTAAGAACAAACAAAAACAAAAACAAGGATCGTGCTCAGGTCCTGAGTCTAAGCCCAGTACTGGCAAAAAAAAATTCTGCCCAAAGTAGACATTTAAACTTATTGTACTTTTCAAAAAATTTGTTGTTCAAGGTGATATACAAAGAGATTGCTGTTACATATGTAATGAGTACATTTCTTGTAAACACTGTTACCCCCTCCCCCATTTTCTCTTTCCTTTCCCCCCAAGTCATAAATTTCATTTACAACAAATATATATGTATTTTCATTCCTGAAAAAAATAGTTTAAAATGTGTTCAAATAAATGATGTAGGTTGATATATTTATCAAAATGGATTACTTGAACTCTAAAATAAACATTCTAAGTAATTTTTCTCATAAAATTGTAGTAATGCTATAAAACTAATATAAAAGGAATTTTAGTTATTAATTTCTTATGTTTTACCTTTAACATTATTACACTAAGCATACTGTTTATGGTATTAATACAGACAGCATGAAATATGATTATGTAAAAAAATTAAATGATTAAAAATAGTAAGGTTGGGGGCCAGTAGTTTGGCTTGGTGGCACACACCCTGGACTGGCAAAAAAGAAGTAGGGTTAGATAAAACAGATTTATTTCCAAATGTGTGGAAAATGGTATGATTTCTTGTTTGGCTAGTCCTGCGGCTTGAACTGAGGGACCAGGAACTGTCCTTGGCCACATTTGTTCAAGGGTGGCACTCTTACACCTGAGCAACAGTGCCCCATCTGCTTTTTCTGTGTATGCAGTGTCGAGGAATTGAATCAAGGTCTTCTTGTATACTAGGCGAGCACTCTACAACTAGGCAACATTAAAGCCAAAGTAGATTTTTGATGCTATTGTGGAGTTTTAATTTTCTTAAATATTTGTACAAAGCACAATGGATATATAAACAGACTTGAACTCACAGAACAGAGTCCCATATAATATTACAGTTACTCTGGCACTTCTCCCGATTGACAAAACGCATTTCCAGGCATCTGCTCTGTCCTTAAGCTTTGGTAGCTGACTTGTCTTTCCATGGAGGCCTGGCCTGGATTCCTGGTGATTCCATGCATTTCATAGTTCCCTGTATATCCAGTAAGGTTGTCTTCTATGGGACCAGACCTGTCTGGTTTTTGGCCCACCCAGGACCTATGTGTCTGAGGTCTCACATTATAAGTGGAAAATAAAACACAGTATAATAAGCACTGAAGAACTGCACACCATAATATTAACAATGAGAGTTTAATAGTTAGCAAAGTAAATACAATGAATACTTGACAAGAATCATGAGAGCAAGATAAAGAGACGTCTTTTTAGGAAGGGGACAGGGAAGCTCTAAATCCAGACTGGCCTCCAAGTTGCCTTCAGACAGTAATTCTACTTCCGAGTCCTCAGAAGGGTCTCCTTCCTCATGAGAAACAGAATGTCCTTCCTGAGTTAAGAGGGGGATGGATTCTGGTTTGTCGAATGGAGATTGAGTCTCTTTTAGTGAGATGGATGGGTCTGGATATTCTGTGAGGATGGATTCATTTTCCTCCAATGAATCCAGTATTGAGAGTACACTTGCTGCTTCCCATGGGGACATTTTCCATGAGCCCAGCGTGTGCCCCTTCAGCTTGCACAATAAGTGGAGTGTTACTCTGACTCAGATGGACTGACTCTCGGTGGAGTGTGAAAGGAAACGGAAGGAAGTCTGGCTGTTCTTTTTCTTCCTCCATAGTATCTGCAGGTTCAACTGTGTCACACATGGGGTTCAGAGCAAAAGGTATATCCATAGGACTCTAAACCTGTTTGGTAATTTCTACAGAAAGCCCATGGTTTCTGGAGTGCAGTGATGATTCTCAGTCTCCATCAGTCACCAGCTCCATTGGTGGGTTTTTCATCCGGAGTTCAGGATAAGCTCTTACACGATGACCCAAACCTAAGAATAGAAATAGGTACAGAGTGGACAGAGTGGACTCTGCAAGTTGAAGTGTCACTCAACTTCCATGAGGATCTAATGGAGGAACCTGTAGAACTGGAGTTTGGACTGAACACTGAGGAGGTGTAGGGTCTTTCTAATGAGTGCTTATTCCTGAGTCCTTTCAGAGGACAGACATTACCTGGCTGACACCACCCATAAATGGCATTTTGCCAAGCTCTGTAGAAGTAAGGGCCAACCAATATCTAGACCACATGGGCTTCCTACTCACAGGTTCTGAGGCACCCACACCAGGACTTCTACTTTTTCTTGGTCTTACTGGTTGCATATTCTTCCAGCTGGTCAAAGAGTTTGTGTTTAGAAGAGCAGGTCCAAAGCCGACATGTGGAGCCTCATATAGAGCTTGAGTTGTGTCAGGGTGTGGCAGTTCTTGAACTCGTAGAAATCACTCGGGTAGAAGTCCATTCACATCGTATAGATGGAACACATGATGCTGTGGGCACATTCGGTACAAGGAAAGTGAGAGCCTTCTCTCTCCATCCTGAGCCTTTTACCAAAGCCCCTTTCTTGCAGGATTCTAATGCTGTGGCTGTCCTGCAGAGATGTGCACTTATGTGCTGGGAGGGGGTTAAGAGACACTCGAGAACAGGATGACTTTTACACCCCACTTCCAGAAGCTTCTGAGAGAGGCCTCTATGCATCTGTCCAAAGTAAACGCACCTTAAATTAACTAAGTAAATGCTCTAAATAAATCAATAAGTGAATGCTCTAAATAAAGAACTAAATGCTCATTCCTCTAATCTTAGCCACCCAGCAGGCTGAGCTCTGAAGATTACAGTGGAAAGCCAGTCTAGTCAGTAAAAGTCTAAAGGCACTTGTCTTCAATTAGACAGCAAAAAGCCAGAACTTGACCTATGACTCAAATGGTACAGTGCTAATTTTTGAACACCAAAGGGATGGCATTTAGACCTGGGTTCAGTTTCAAGTGGCAGCACTGGACCACACACCAAAATGTAAATGCTTTCAGGTTCTAACAGGCTAAGCTATCACAATCCCTCCCTGATGGCTCAAAAGTGATTCAGCCCCCAGCTTTTCCTCTGACTCCAGTATTTCACAGGCCTCCGCCATTAGTACTGACACCTCATTGCTTACTGGGAAATGGGATTTCCTAGGATGTCACCTAGGTGAGGGCTGCAGTTGTGAGCCACTTACTCATGCCTGAAATCCAACTTCTCAGTAAGCACACTGTTGAGACTCCAGTAGCTTGTGAGGGAAATGAAATGGCATGGTGTCCCAGTCATAATAAAGTAGTTTGTGCACTTGTATCATGCTTAGCTCCCCTGTGAACACCCCAGTGAACCAAACAGGCTCAGAGAGGAGCCAAGTATTCCAAGGCTTGGCCAGGAGGGTGAGCAAACATGGGTTTGGAGGGGGAACACTCACTTTTTCAAGAGAATTTCCAGCAACTACTACATTGTCCTCCACTATTTGAAATTGTGCAGGAAGTTTCCCACATAAAAGAGATCACCTTTCTGGTAGGCAGTGATCAGCTTTGTCAGCAGCATCTCCAACAGGCCTTCCTCCAGGATCCATAGGTTACAAGGCTCATTCAGAGTCTGAGCTGACTTACCATCACACTGCATTGGCAAAACAGTGGATATTTCAAACGTAGGAATGGGACCACACTTCACACTGAGGAATTGGTATAGAGTAGATTGGAAATGACACACTCTAATCTCAGTATAGTCACTTGAAAGCACACAAGAAGGTTGTAGTTTGTTGGCAGGATGATGGGTTCAAATAGGTTTCCTCTCAATATACCTCATCTGAGTTTCCCTGGAGTTTCCTGGCTTTCTTCCTAGAGAAATGCCTGATATACTGGAATTTTGTCTTGTCCCTGATCCAGCATCTACTTCTTCAAGTGAGACATCCATATCTCTCATGCCTGAGATCCGAGCCTCCTGACCTTTGGCAACAGCACAGCAACATCTTTCTTCCTCCTGAGATACAGGCCAAGGGAGCTGACTTGAGCTGGTTGTCACATACAGTGTCTTGGTTACCAGGGTTCCATATTCTGTTCCATTGTGAGGGAGGTAGGGTCACCTTTCAAGGCCCAATGACCAAAGCTCCTTGCTCACAGAAGACCTCCCCAAAGACATACTGGAGGCTGAATCTCCCTTCCCACCTCACATATGGATGTAGTAAACAGCACACCTTTTTGTTCAAATCCCAAGTCATTAACTAGGCGTAAGTGCTAGCCTGGTGTCAGGCTCAAGGAGCCTTTCTTAGGTAAGATCCAAACTTAACTGTCACTATTCCCCTTACCCTTCACAAGACATTTTGCTTCACAGTGCCTTCTCAGCTTGCATTTTGCCTCTTGCACATTTTTTTTGCTAGTCCTGGGACTTGACCTCAGAGCCTGACCATTGTTCTTAGGCTTTCTTTAGGCTATAGCTGTCCCACCAAGCCACAGCACCACTTCCAGAGTTTTCTATGTATATGGTACTGCAGAATCAAACCGGACTCTTTTTGTGTGGTAGCCAAGCACTCTACAAATAGATGAAAGACCCAGGCCATCTTGCACATATTTTTCACTTCAATCTACTAGGACGTTGTTAGGTTTCTGTATCCTAATCTATTTTTCTTCCTGATGAATATCTGTGCTGTCATCTGTAAAAATGCAAGTGGGAAAATCACAGAAGCATTGGTGACATAAAAATGTCTTACAGACATAGATAAGTGTTCATTCTTTGTAGGAGAAAGGATATTTTGATATGATGATGATGACTATTTATAAATACTTAATCGGGGTTTAGAGTTTGGCCCAGTGTTAGAGTGCTTGCCTAGCATCCATGAAGATCTAGGTTTGAGTCCTTAATATCACACAGATATAAAAATCCATATGGCAATGTGGCTCAAGTGGCAGAGGGCTAGACTTGGGAAAAGCCAAGAGCAGTGCTCAGGCCCTGAGTTCAAGCCCCAGAAAAAACAAAAGAAAAGAAAAGAAAAGAAATGTGCTTTTTACAAGTTATTCACTCACAGCATTTGCCTCTGAATTCTTCGCTTCTGCATCTTGTGACTTATCCCTTTCCCTCAATGCAGACAAGAAAAACAGATTTTATTACTTGCTATCCTGTTGTCCAATCTTTGGATATTAATTCAAAATACAATATTGCCTGAGATATTGTGTGTGTGCATGTGTGTGTGTATCTGCCAATGTGTGCATGCACACATGTGTACAGGGTTTAGGGCTTACTCATAGGGCCTGTGTGATAACCCTCAGCATCTTTTCCTCAAAGGTATTGGTCTTTCAGTTCTAGCTTATTATAGCTAATTGGAGTTGAGAGATTCACTCAATTTCTTGCCCTGTGCATTGGAACCCAGTGCTGGGTTCTCATATTGTTAATTGTAGCTATAGCGAAGGCTGAGGTCTGGGGATCCTCGTTAGAATCCAGCCCCTGAAAGAAAGTCACTGATAGAAATCTTTATCTTCAGTTAAGCACGAATAAATAAGGCAAAAGTGGAACTGTGGCTCAGTTCCTCTTGTAGCAGCCATGAGAAAATTAATAATTGGCAGCACCTGGTCCCTGAGAGAAATCCTTAGCACTGGTTCAAAAAAAGAAAGAAAATAATGAAAAAAAGTAAAACTTGCTGAGGAATCCATAAGGATAAACGTGCCTGTGAATAATCTTGTCATTTCAGATTCCCTCAAGAGCTTATGTCTCTCTATATTTTATCAAGTTTTTTTAAAGATATTTACATATTTTCTATCTTTCTTAAACAGAGATAGCCATCCACAACACACAAACACAAACTCTCACACAGTATACCACCCACCCATATGTGTCTGGCTATGTATATATGTATAGTCATATGTATTGATCTGTCTCTCTATACTAATATATAAATGCATAAACATATATATTTAGACAAACAGGAAACATACATAGATAGGTCTCACGCGTTTCCAGATTTTGTGCAAGTCTTCTGAGTGCAACTTATCATTGTATTGTTTGTCAAGATAGAGTCCCTCTAACTTTTGGCCAGCTTCTTGTCCTTTGATACTTTTTTCTGCCAGTCCTGGGTTTTGAACGCTAGGCCTGGATGCTGTCACTGAGCTTGAGCTTCTTGCATTCAGTAGTTTATTGCAGATAAGAGTCTCATGGAGTTTCTGTCCTGGGCTGGCTTTGAATTGTGATCCTCAGATCTCAAACTCCTGAGTAGCTAGGATGACAGACTTGAGCTACCAGTACCTGGTTCCTTTGCCTCTTCTACCCTTTTTTTGGCCCCACCACAGAAATGGTATCTACCTTCCTATGTTCTCTCCACCTGCCCCCAGACAGGGGTCTGACAGATGCTTTCCACCCACTTATTCATGTCCTCCTCTGTATTGGCTGACAGCTAAGACATGCACTCACTTGTCTGGATGCCAAACACAAAGCCATGTGATTGTTTCTCAGTCTGGAACATCCTCTCAGATTTATAGCACCACAGAGGGTCAGGTTGATGCTCCTCCAGGGCTTCTTAAATTGTTCTCATATTAATCCACAACACGTTTGTCATCACTTGTCCAGCTAATTCATGGACTAAACCAGCATTCCCTACTAACTTAGATCCCAATACCATGAGGACACTCAAGGGTGCATTAGGAGTGTGACCTGCAGGTGGATGTGAGCCTGTCTAAGTTGGAGGGGATTTCTCCACCACAGGAAATGGAATACAAATTTAGAATCTGCTTTCATGAGGTGACAATCTCTGGCAGATGTTCTTATCAAATGTGGCACTGCCTACTTCCAGCTTAAAACATGGGTTGATGACCCAGCATAACAGTGAATGTATTCACCCCGGCCCAACACATAGGCTGGGATCCTGAACTTTCAGGAAGCATTTGGCTTTGAAGGTCATGAGATCTTAGTCTACAAATGATGAGCCCCCTCCCGTGAGGCATAGCAAACGGAGCCAAAGTGCAACCCAGTTAAGCACCAGATCAAGCTTCCCTTCTTCAGTAGGGTATGGTTTGAAAACTGTGCATAGCTTCTGTTTGAAGCCAGTCCAGAAAGGAAAGTCCATGAAACTCTCATTTCCAGTTAACTGCCAAGAAAAAGCCAAAGATAGAGATGAAGCTCAAGAGAGCTAGAGAGCCATCTGAAAAGAATGGTTACACCCTGCAACATCCTGATTACCTGATCTTGAAAACATCTCTGCGTGCATCCCAGCATGCAGCCAGCATCTGGGGGTGACAGTGACCCTGCGCCCATTGGCAATCTGCACTGTCTCTGACATCTGTAATGTGAACCTCATTCTGTTGGGTTTGTGAAGCGGTGTCAACCCTGCAGAAGGAACCAACTGTGCCCTAACTCCCACTGTCCCCTGGGGCCCCTAGCATTCTCCCATCTGCACCCCTCCTGTGGCTTCTGATCCTAGGGAACCCTCCTGCCCTGTCCAACACTCACGTGAAGTGCATATTTCTTCTCCTGGGGCAACTTCTCCACAGAGAGTACATGACATGCCCACTCTCCAGGCACGGGGAGATCCTGCCCAAGTAGCAAATCAGTGATAAGGACATAAAGTGATGAATAGAATTTTAGATCCTGATGGTAGACAGTCTGCAAAATCCAAGGGAGAATGGAATTGGAGGGGACCAGGGATCAGGATGTGGGCATGGAGCTTCCCTGCCAAGGGGGTGGGGGAAGTCACAGGCTGGGGGATGCACAGGATGATCCATGGGCCCTGTGCAGCTACTGGGTCACCCCCTTCTGCATCTCAGCCTTTGGCTTTGAGCTCTGTGATCGTCAAGATGTGCACAGTCTGTACTCTGGCTGGCAGAAGAAAGGACCCTGGGAAGACAATTGTAGACCCTTTGTGAGTGTAGGAAGGGTTAGGCTGGACACCCAGTTCAAGAGGAGCTAAAAGTGGAGTCGAGGGGTGTGCAAGGAGTGGGTGTGAGGGTTGTGGGCAGTCACAGTCACGGCAGAGGTGGCTCTGTCTGTGGGGTGAGTGCCTCCCTGCAGGCACAGCACTGGACATATCAGAGATCCACATGAAAAGGAAAAGCTGGAAATGGCACTATGGTTCAAATGGTAGAGCATCAACCTTGAGCAAAAGAGCTCAGGGACAGTACCCAGGACCTGAGTTCAAGCCTCATGACTGTAAAAGAAAAAGAACCAGGACTATGAGAGGGAACCTGGTACTCTCTTGGTCTAATCAGACACAAGAAGAGGCCGGGATAGGCTGTGGAAAAACACAGAGAACATCTTCCCCCAGCTCATCCTGTCCTGCATGCAGGGACAGCCATGTAACTAGGGCTACGGTGAGATCATCTTCACCCCTGTGCTGCCATCTGAATTCTAGGCCTCTGTCCTGCATGGGGTGTCCTGATGGCTGAGCAGGTGCCCTAACCCTAGATGGAGAGCAGCCACTGACTGTGGTATCTAAGGAGAGATCTGTTCCATAGCTATCAGGCCACCCAGCATGGGAGCCATAACCACCCCTCACCCAGGTAGAGGCCAGTGGTTCTCCAGGTGCTACTAACATTGCCCCACCCCTAGCTCTGGGTACACGTGACATTCCCTCCACAAGGAGCAGGACTAAGTGAAGGATCAGGAACTGCCTATGGGCTTCAGATGATGGCCAGGCTGGCACTACAGATGGCCTCAATCTGTCAGCACCTTCCCCTGCCTCCATCATTCCTCCATCATGCCTCTCTACCTCCCACCCATTAACCTTGGAAACCAATGAACTGGTCTCTCATCATTCCTCTCATCTCTTCATCCACCTTGCCATGCGTCCATCCCTCTGTCACTTCCACCCCACACACATCCCACCACCAGCCACCCTCTAGCTTATGAGGATCCCAGAGGAAGCTCTTGGTGAAGGGCTTGTGACCACAAAACAGTTACTATCACCCGCTCCGGCCTGATCCACCACAGAATAAGAACAGCCAAGCAGGCACACACTGCAGCAGAGTTGCTCTGCTGCCACTCTGATTTCTTCATGGCCAGGACTTGGCTCTCCTCAGCCTCTCAGCTCAGTAACCAGAACATTGTGCTTTCACAGAGCCATGGCTTCCAGTCTCCATGGACACAATGACATCAAGGTGATGCCAACTTCCCCATCTCTATATACTTCTAACTATGGGATGGGAGCTGAGGTTCTCTTCTGTGACTCCATCCGCTAAGAGGCTCATGCAGATTTCTATCCTTTGCTCATCATGGTGACTCTTTGGTTAACAAGTCACTGCTGGGCTTCCAGTTCACCACATATAGAACCCATACTCCAACACTTTTCTTAGAAGGACTGATGACTTTTAAATATTCTCTAGTTTTAAATTTCTACTTCCTTCTCTTTTTCTTTTATATATTTCCCTTCCTCACATACTTCTCTTTTTTTACCTTCCTTCTTTCATTCCTGGCCTTGAACTCAAAACCTGGACCTTTTTCTTAGCTGTTCCTTGCTCAAGGTAGCACTCTAGCTCTTGAGCCACAGCTCTACTTCAATCTTTGTTCTTGCTCTAAACTGGGAGTATGAGTCTCATGCATTTTTCCCTTTGCTGGGTTGGTTTTAAACCACAATACTAAGATCAGGATCCTGAATATGCCTCGGATTACAGGTATTATCTAATCAAAACAAATTCCTGATTTCTTTTTTAGACATAACTAGTTCTTTCAGGTGAGCCACCAGCCACTCATGCAAGAGCCTTGCAAGATCCCAGCATTCATCTTCTCTCCAGTCTTATTCCATCCATCTCACAATGGTCATCTAAAACACCCTGCTGCATGCCTGAAGTCGCAAGGAACGTTCTCAACGCCATGAGAAGCCCCCTTAAGCTCTGCCTCAGACATGCCCAGCCCCCATCCCACTTCCACATGAGCATTTGTTTAGGAGAAATTTCCTGAGTACATCATCATCTTTTCCTCACCATTCAAATTTCATCTTTGGAGTCATTTCTCCCAGACAAAGAGGAACATGATCCATGGTTTGATAGCAGCTCCAGCTTCATAGTCCCAGCCACCAACACCCCCCCATTACCCTGCCAGACACCTGAATTCAAGGACAATGTTTTCACTACCCCTGACTCTTATCAAATGTTTTAACTTATACAGTGCCTTAAAATAATTTTACTAAATGGAATAAACACATGGCATCAAGCTTCAGAATCTTTGCACCTGAAGTTTTAGTGAATCACAGACACACCAGCATTTCTGTAGCCAACAGAAATCTTAGCTTTGAGATTTCAGCATTCCTGGTATCCAAGTTTGGATGTGCTAACACTGCCCTTAATGGGGCACTTCAATCACACAATCCCACAACAATCAATGTCATTTGACATTCACTGGTAGGTGGTGCTAGGAAAAAGACTGATGTGCCAACTCCATGCTGGCTTGACCTATGCCATCTTCAAACCTGGAGCAAGTGGGGCTCCTCTCTCCATGACACCTTTTGTCTACTACCCCAGGAGGACCTTTACCTTGAGACAAAATTATGAAGACTATCTCTACCAGCAAAGATTCCAGTGAGATGTGCCTACATGGATAAAGCTAAAATCTCACTAAAGTGAGGTTGTTGGCAGTGCTGGAGCCTGAACTCAGGGCCTGGGCACTAAGCATTTGTACTCAAGACTAGCCATTTACCACTTGAGCCCAAATTCCATTCCCAGCTGTTTTTTTTGGTAGTAAGAATCTATCAGACTTTCCTGTTCTAGGTGACCTGGAACTTCCATACTCAGATCTGAGCATCCTGACCAACCTGGATTAAAAGTGTGGATCAGCCATGCGCCACACCTGAGGACTTCTGCCAGCACATTTTTTCCCAAAAATTGGAAGTGGAAGATGAGGGAGGGTTGGGCTCATCCTGCCCTGCATATGAAGGAAAGCATCAGCGCCTGAACTTCATTCCCTGTTGTAGGCTGCTGGAGGAAAAGGAAGCAAATAGGCACAGGCTGGCAGCAGATGCCACAGAACAACTTGTGACCAAGCCTCCCAGAGCAGACCTCAGAATCGATGACAGAGTTGGATCTACCCAGTAACAGAGGCAGTGGTGACACCTGAAACTGCGCGTTTGAGCCTTTGCTGCTAGTAAACAGGGCCACCTATGTCTCAATGAGAAAGGTGAGATTTTGGTGGAGAAGGTGAGATTAAACATTATGTATCATGCCAGAAGACAGACTATAAGGGGTCTTTTATTATTACAAGTGAAATATTGGATTTCCTCTTCTGTTTCTTTAAAGAATGACATTGGGATATTGATGAATCTTGCACTGAATTTGTAGATAGTCCTTATCAAGATTGCCATTTTTACAATATTACTTCTTCCAAACCAGGAGCATAGGTTTTTGCATTTCCTCAGTTCTGCGTTAATTTCCTTCTCCAGGGTTTATAGTTCCATCAAAAAGGTGCTTTACATTCTAAGTTAATTCCTAGGTATTTTATTTTCTTTGATAGCAAAATGAGTTGCTATCCTGATTCTTGCCTCATTCCTCTCATTTGTTGGCATATAGGAAGGCAGTTGACATTGAGGGTTAATTTTATACCCTGCTACCTTACCAAAGTTTTATATCAGCTCAAGCAGCTTCGGAGTAGAGTCTATAGGGTTCTTTAAATACAGAATCATGTCATCTGTAAGGAGAGAAAGTTTCAATTCCTCTTTCCCTTTTCCTCCTCACTCCAGTTAGAATGGCCAAGATCCAGAAATCTAATAACGTATGCTGGAGGGGATGTGGCCAGGAGGGATCACTACTACACTGCTGGTGGGATTGCAAACTCATTCAACCACTATGGAAAGCACTATGGCAGTATCCCAAAAAGACTAAACATAGAGCTCCCCTGTGATCCAGCAATTTCACTACTTGCCAATCGTCCAGATAGGACACACTAAATTCACTAGAACAATAACATTTATCACAGCACTATTTACTATACCAAAGGTATGGAACCAACCCAGATGCCCGTCAGTTGATGAGTAGATCAAATATGGTACTTTTACACAATGGAATTCTGTGCTTCTGTCAGAAAGAATGACATAGACGAATTTGTAAGGAAATAGAAAGACTATAAAGTTTAGAAATTAGTTTCTGTCTCCTTCTCTCTCTCCTTCTCTATCTCTGTAAAATTTAGAAGTTCCTGTTTCTCTCTCTTTTCTCTCTCTCTCTCTCTCTCTCTCTCTCTCTCTCTCTCTCTCTCTCTCTCTCTCTCTCTCTCTCTCTCTCTCTCTCTCTCTATCTCCCCAATCCTTAGGGTTGAACTCAGGGCCTGAGCTACTTTTGCTCAAGGTTAGCACTCTACCATTTGAACCACAGTGCTGCTTCTGGCTTGCTCTTTTCACGTAGTATTGAGGAATCTAACCCAGGCCTTCATCCTTGATAGGTTAGCACTCTACCACTAAGCCACACAGTCAGCTTTTAGAGGTTTCTGACAAAGGTTTTCCTACATGCTATTATTTCTTCTGTGAGTGCTCTTAATGCTTGCTGAAGGTTGACTTTGTTTAGAAGACTTACCCTAATGCTCCCATATACAGAGATTCTATATATAGCTGAATGTTTTTCATTACTCAGAATTTCTCTATTGTGTATGTTCTGAAATGTACTGAAGACTGACTTCTGATTAAAAGTCATTGCACATTTGTTCTATTCATTAGTTTTCTTTTCTTCTATGGGAATCAGGTTTGTGATGAACACAGAAGTATGCCTTCCAGGTCAAACACTTTCCACATTTGTAATATTCATAAGGTTTTTCTCTCCTATGTGCATTTTATACTTAGTCATGCGTTCAAGATGGATTTTTCATATTCTTATATTCATACGATTTTTATCCTGTGTCTGTGTGGTATCATGCAAACTCAACTATGAGTTCTTCAAAAAAAATTCCCTTTCATTTTATTCATAGGATTCTATCCTGTGGGTGTTTAGTGATAAATCTTGACTTGTGCCTTCTGGGGAAAAGACTGAACATTTGCTACATTCATTAAGGGTTTTATCTTGTGTTGGTTCTGTGACACAAGCTGAGTTTTCTTCCACAGACTAAAAAGTCTTTCCTATTTATTACATTGCTAAGGCTTCTCATATGTGTGAACTCTGTTACGCTTCTTGAAGGGTGAATACTGCACGAAAGACTTTCAACTTTGGTTATATTCCTAAGGTTTCTAATATGTGTGAATTCTGTTATGCCTCCTGTAATGTGACTTCCATCTGAAGGTATTACCACATTTGATGCACTCGTACAGTTTCTCTCCTGTGTGTGTTCTCTGATGCAATTTGAGGGAAGACTTCCATTTGAAAGACATTCCACATCGGTTACATTCATAAGGTTTTTCTCCTGTTGGAATTGTCTTATGCATGTTGAGGTTTGGCTTCTGTGTGAAGGACTTTCCACATATGTTACACTCATAAGGTGTTTCTCCTGAGTATATTCTCTGATTTACATGGAGTTTTACCTTCCATTTGAAAGACTTTCCGAATTCACTACATGCATAAGTTTTCTCTCCTTTGTGTGTTCTATTATGCCCATCAAGATATGTCTTCCACTTGAAGGTCTTTCCACATTTGTTGCACACATAAGGTTTCTCTCCTGTGTGTGTTCTTTGATGCAATTTGAGGGAAGATTTCTGTCTGAAAGACTTTACACATTGGTTACATTCATACGGTTTCACTCCTGTGTGTATTCTCTGATGAACACGAAGTTTTCCCTTCCCTTGGAAAGACTTTCCACATTCATTACACTTATAAGATTTCTCTCCTGTGTGTGTTATTTGATGAACTCGAAGGTGTATCTTCTGGGTGAAAGACTTTTCACATTTGTTACATTCATAAGGTTTCTCTTCTGTGTGTCTTCTCTGGTGCAAAGTGAGGTATGATTTCAGTCTAAAAGTTTTCCCACATTTATCCCATTCATAAGATTTCTCTTCTGTGTGAGATCTCTGATGTGTGCTGAGAGCTGAATTCTGGGCAGAAATTTTATTACGTTCCTCATACTCATAAGTTTTCTCTTCTCTTGGAGATCGAGGTTGGAGCGTCAGGTCTGACTTCTCAGAAATTAATTTTCACACTTGATGTATGCATCACATATCTCAGGATATTTGCTCTGAGGTATTGTAAGGCGTATTTCATTACTGAAAGATTTCTCACATTCACTACATGTATGAGCAGTCTCCCCTGTGTACATTTTCGAATGTGTAGTGATGGTCTGTGTTAAGTACAATATTTTTCATCACACAGTATATTTAGCAGTTTTCCTCCCTCCCTGAAGAATTTCTTGGGCAGGGAGAACAGAATTATGATACTGCAGATCTTTTGGACTGTCACAATCATGAATAAAATGCTCTGAATATCCGATGGATTTTTTAAGAACAGGAGACATACGAGATCTATATGCAGCATGCATCTCATCAGGCTTAGGAGACAGAAGCATGTTCTGACACTTAATGAACTCCTCAGTCCTCACCCCTAAGTTGTTACCGTTATTACTAATCAGCTCTGGATTATGTGTAGAGCTCAAATTTAAAGTTGTTGCTAATCTCACGTTTTCCTCCACTTCGATACTACTTGCAACTGCTACTTCACAAAGACATTCATGTGGACTTTCCTGGCAGGTCTTGAACACATTTTCCATTACCTGGACATCTAAAATGAGTCATAGAAAAAAAGACACAAACATACATGAGATACAAATATTCCTTACTGTAAAGGTAATGACTTTACTTTCCCATCCTAAGTGTTAGATATTTTAAAATATAAAAGTGGAAATTGATTTGTGAGAAATATATGCTTTTCTCCCTAACATATTAAGAAAATGATATTTTACAATGACCAATAATGTTTTCCTGTGTTTTAGTTCTCTTTTATATCACAGGAAATATTTACTGAAATTACCCAACTATGTATTGCTACAGTTTTAAGCTGAGTACTACCTATAGTATACCTGCAGCTGTTTTTTTTTTCAAATACTGTTTTGTTTATACATTGAGGAATAGCTGCCTTTCTTTTATTTTTGAGAAATGATCTAAATATTGTGCTGGTTTGCATCGTTTTAAAACTTTCTTTTCTTTTCTTTTCTTTTTTTTTGTAGTTCATAGGCCTCGGCCCTGTCCCTGAACACTTCAGCAGAAGACTATAACCCCTATCCTTGAGCTACAGCCCCACTTCCTGTTTTCTAGAGTTAACTACAGATAAGAGTCTCAGGTCCGGAGTAGCAGATAGGATTACCTTACCCAGTTTCAATGCTGTTTGCTTATTAACGATTAAGTGAGAAACACGAATTTTTTCTAGATTCAGCGGCCACAAGTTTGGTTTATATGTCTGTTTGCCTTTGATCCAAGCAAGAACGATTCTTGAGAGTAAGGACTTACACCTATATCCCTTCAGTTACAACTTCTCACTAAAGTCTCAATTTAGGTATTTGTGGGAATTTTGAAATTTGTTTCTTTCCATTTGAAGTCTTATAAAAATTCCTTTTCTAACACTCCTGTCCCTCAGAACCATGGAAGACCAGAAAATCTCCAGGTCATTGTCTAGTTAATTTTCTTATATTGATTGAAACTTTGTTGTTTTTTTTCCTTCCATTCCTAGGTTTGAACTTAGGACCTAACTACTGTCCTTGGGTTTTCTCAAGACTAGAACCTTACCAATGAAGTCATTACTTCTAACTTTTTCTATGTATGTGGTAATAAGGAATCAAACCTGTGTCTTTGTGCATGCTAGGCAAGCACTCTACCACTAGGTTCAATTTCTGGTGGAAAGGTCTGGTTCTGAATACCAGTCTCTTCCTACCAGCAAAAAGATATTATCCTTATCAGAGAATAATGCCCTGACTTATTCCTTGTTTGCTCAATCATTTATAGTCTTAGTTTTGAAGAAATGAAATATCATTCTTTCTCTCTTTCTTTCTTTTTTTTCTTTCTTTCTTCCTTTCCTTCCTTCCCTCTTTCTTCCCTCTTTCTTCTTTCTTTCTTTCTTTCTTTCTTTCATCTTTCTATCTTTCTTTCTTTCTTGTTTTGCAGTCATGGGACTTGAATTCTAGACCTGGCTGTTCTTCCTGAGCTCTTCAGCTCAAGGCTACTGCCTATGTCTTTAGCCTCAACCCCACTTCTCATTTTCTATTGGTTCATTGGACAGAAGAGTCTAAGGTGTTTTTGTAATAGGTCAGTCTTTGAACCTTGATCCTCAGATCTCAGCCTCCTAAGTACTAGGATTACAGGCATGAGCCACGGGCTCATGGCTTTCTCATTTTATTTTGTTTCACAGTGATTTCTACAGAGAAATCTAACTTTAATTCTACTGCCACATAGAATTCATTATATCACCCTATGATTCTTGGTGCCGGGGGTTTGGGCTAGCATGCACAAAGACCTGGTTCAGTTCCTTGGTACTACATACAAAGAAAAAGCCAGAAGTGGTGCTATGACTCAAGAGTAGAGAGCTAGCCTTGAGAAAACCCAAGGACCATGCTCAGGCCCTGAGACCAAGCATAGGATTGGGAAAAGAAAATGATTCTTGATTCATTCACAAAGAATTCCATAGGTTCCACACAGGATTTAGGGTAACTAAGAATATTATTGCTCAGTACATCACAACATGAACTTACCAATGGGGCTCAGGCTCCAACATCAATATGAAGATGCATTCACTCACCTGTGATATTCTTGTCAGAGGAATTTCCTATCCAGAGTTCTGCACAGTGCTCTAGCTTGTCAGTTAATACAGGTTTGGGAACACAGGGCCCTGTAAATTAGAAACAGTAGAGAATTATTGCTTATGCTGTGTCATCATTGCTTTAAGTTCGCAGATATCCTACTCACAAGTTATCTATTAAATCTTTTCTCTCATTTCTCACTGGCTCCATGGTTGACTTTTCCCCAGCTCTGGATTCATTTTTTATGGCATAAACTTAGCTGTCTTGCTCAAGGCTAGAAAAATACCAGTTTGAGTCCCAGCTCCACTTACATGCATAGGTCTTCATGCATGCTAGGCAAGCACTCAACCACAAAGTCAAACTCTTGACACTCCACTAACATTTTTGAGGGGTTACTTGTAGCTATAGAGCTTCATGGCAATTTTTATGCCATTGCTGGCTTCAAATTAGAATTCTTAGATTTATTTCTCCTGAATATTTTAAGATTACAGGCATGAAACATTGCACCTAGTGCCAGGTTTCATTATAAACTCACTGTTTAGTGATTTGTAGATCCTATTTCCAATAATGATATATATTCTATTCTGGATGGTTTATCCACTTACAATTACTGTGTAAGTTTGGAATGTCATCTCCATTAGAGGAAACATAATTTAGAACTGTTGTCAAAGTATCCTGAAGGTATCCTGAAGAATGAGTACAAAATTACCTTAGGTTTTCTTTAGAAAGTAATGATACTTCTCAGGGCCTGGAATCTTTCATTTAAATAGTATTGAAAGTTTGATAAACATTCACGTAACTGCAAAATAACAAGGCACTTGGCCTTGCAAGTGAATTTGACTTTTGCTCACCTAAGTACACCTGGTTGCTGTAGGTCTCCAGCATAACATCTCTGTACAGGGTCCTCTGAGCATTGTCCAGATGCTGCCACTCCTCCCAGCTGAAATCCACAGCTACATCATCAAATGACACCAGCTTCTGGAATGGCACATTTTCATCAAGTAATTAGCACTGAGTTATAAACACACCATGTCTGGAATTTTATTCTATTTTTGTTGGAATTGTATTCCTTTACTTAAATGTTTAGACTTACATGAAATATTGACCTGAAAAGCTTAGGGATGGTGCCTAGGCCCAGAGTTCAAGTCCCAAGACCCACCAAAAAATAACAAGGCAAGCCAGGTGTTGGTGGCTGATGCCTGTCATCCTAGCTACTCAGGAGACTGAGATCTGAGGACCATGGTTCAAAGCCAGCCTGGCACAAAATTCCATGAGACTCCTTTCCAATTACCCACCATAAAATGTTTAATGGCTTGTGACATATCATGGTAGAGCAATTGTGGTATCGACAAAAATAAGTCGGGGGAGTAGATTTAGGTTATAAATGGAATTATTCCATTGAAAAGGAACTACATTATATGATGACATATGCTGGTACTGTGAGAATATTGCAAAATCTTAGGGTATCAAGTAATAATACTGTGAAGTACACCCAGAATGTTACGGTTCTATGTCTGGCATAATAGTCACTTTGGGAAGAAACTTTTTTTTCTTTTTTTTGGCTGGGGGATTTGTAAGGCTTGAACTCTGGGCCTGGGCACTGTTCCTGAGCTCTTCAACTCAAGGCTATCACCCTACCTATGAAGCCACAGTGCCATTTCCCATATTCTAGTGGTTAACTGTAGATGAGAGTCTCCTAGACTTTCTAATGCCCAGGCTGGCTTTGAACCGAATCTTTAGATATCAGCCTGATATCTGAGTAGCTAGGATTACAGGTAGAAGTCACTGCACCTGGCAAGAAATTTATTTCTTGCTGTTTTATACTACAAATTTACTGTATGTTTTACTTTTTCAAAAAGACTGAGGATGACCTTTGTTCTGTATATAATGGGAAGAGGGGTAAGGAGCTGTGAGCAGAAGAACAGAGAGGCAATACTCAGGGTAGGACAATAGCCTTAAACTAAAGAGCTTACGGCCCAAGGTCCAAGCCCCATGACTTTCCCCACTACCCCACAAAAAAAGGGAAAAAAATTGGAGATTGGAGAGGATTTTCTAAAAAGAATATATAGAAATAGTCGTTCAAAATGTAGAAAGAAGTTCAATATTAACAGTCATGAGAAAAATTAAAATTACAATGAAATCATTACTTTAAATATGTTAATATAAATATAGTTTTAAACAAAAAGATCCTCATACACACACACAAACACACACACACACACACATACAAAAAAACAACTTTCAAAGTCTATTACTGGGAAGGTAGTGAGAAGAAGTAGAACTTTGGAATAGTTCTGCAAGGAATATAAAACAATCAAAACTGCGTGGAGAGTGCTAAAAAAGGACTAAATATAGCATTACATAGAAATATGGTCCAACACTTCTAATTCTAGATTTGTGCCTAACGGAAGAGAAAGCAGAGACTAGAACAAATATGTGGAGAATCCATTCACAACTCTTAATAATAATCAAAAGATAGAAATATGCAAAACAATGCATTGAAAAGGAAGAACATTTTACTATATTTTACAGATGAATCTTGATTACAGTATACTAAAAATACAGCAGTCATAAAGGAAGAGCTAGGGTATGTTTTCCCTTCCAGAGCTTCCAAGGATCAACAAACCCTTAGAGCCGAAAAGCACGATGGTTCCAGAGAATGGAGTAGAGAGGAACAGGAGCTGAATATTTAATGATTATACATGGAAGATGAAAATTGCTCTAGATGGGTAGAATGAAGAGAGAACTGTACCCTAAACAATGGTTATGTAGCCACACAAGATGGGACACACCTATACTCCCTGATCTTGGGAAACTCAAGAAGGATTTCTAGCCATCCTAGATGCATGGAAAGATCTATCATAAAAACTAATATGGAGGGGCTGGGAGTTTGGCATAGTTGTAGAGTGCTTGAATGAAGACGAAGTTTCAATTCCGCAGTACCACATACACAGAAAAAACCAGAAGTAGTGCTGTGGCTCAAGTAGAAGATCACTAGGCTTGAGGAAAGCTGAAGGACAGTGCTCAGACCGAGGTCCAGCCAAAGGGCTTGTTTAAAAAAAACCAGAAAGCTGAGCATGATGGGGTGGTGGCTCACTTCTATAATCCTAGCTACTCAGGAGGCTGAGATCTGAGGATCAAGGTTTAAAGCCATCCTGGCACAAAAAGACCTGAGACTCTTATCTCCAATTTACCTTTAGAAAATGGGAAGTGGGGCTTGGCTCCATGGTAAGGTGGTAGCCTGGAGCTGAAGAGCTCAGGGATAGTGCCCAGGCTGAGTTCAAGATCTATGACCCACCAAAAAAAAACAAAAAACAAAAAAATAATATGGAAAAATTTGGATTCTGTGAATTTTATCAGGCATATAAATGTCTTTTTTTGCTGTTGAAATAACAAATTGTTTGGAAACATTTTAAAAGTTTTTACCTAGAAATGTACACTACAAATGGAATTAATAACAAACACAAAATATGCAAAAGATACAAATTATCACAATATGGGTATCCTGCTTCTGTATCTTTTCACTGACTCATATTCAAATGAGTCACATATTCTGAATCATTTCTCCCAGTCGATATATGCCACACATGGTAGCTTGCAATGAACTTCTTGTGAAATCAAAAGCAAATACTAACCAAATGTGTGTTAGATTTTGTCAACAGTGATATTTCAAATATAAATCCCTGCTCATTGCATTATTTAATATCAATGCCGGAATGTAACTTACACTGGCAGAATCTTCAATCTTTTGAGAATCTTCAAAAGGGTGTGTAAATATTTAGGATCGTTATGTCTTCCTGGAGGAAAGATCCCTTTAGTAGTATGTAGTCACCTTCTTTGTCTTTTCTTACTAATTTTGGTGTGAAGTCTATTGTATCTGATATGAGGATGGCAACTCCAGCCTGTTTATGGGGGCAGTTAGCTTGATAGAGTTTATTCTAAACTCTCACTTTCAAAAGATGATTGTTTTTGGGTAAGATGTGTCTCTGGAATACAGCAGAAGGATGGCTCTTGCTTTTTGATTCAACTAGACAGCCTATGCCGTTTAATTGGAGAGTTAAGTCCATTGATATTGAGAGTTAGGATTGAGAGATATTTATTAGTTCCTACCATTTTTAAAAGCTTTTAGTAGGGCCTGTGTCTTGACAGTTCTTGTGGTCCTTAGATGGTATGCTGTTTAGGTGCCATTTCTTTCCCTATATTGCATTGATTTCGGTTTTCTATATATAGAGCAGCTTTGAGAATACTCTGTACTGATGGTTTTGTTTTGACATATTGTTGCAGCTTTTCCCTGGAATGGAATGTTTTTATTGTTCCCTCAGTGATGAATGAGAGCTTAGCTGGCTACAGTATTCTAGGCTGGTAGTTATTTGATTTAAGGGCATGACATATATGCTTCCAGTCACTTCGTGCTTGCATGGTCTCTGCTGAGAAATCTCGGGATATTCTGATTGGTTTGCCTTTATAGGATTCTGATCCCTTTTCCCTGGCTGCCTTTAGGATCTTTTCTTTCGTTTCTATTGATCCAGTTCGGATCACAACGTGGCGGTGGGATGTTCTTTTCTGGTCAGGTCTGTTTGGGGTTCTAAAAGCTTCTCGTATCTGGATGGGCCTGCCCTTCTGGATATTTGGGAAATTCTCTGAGATGATTCCCTGAAGTATATTTCCAATACCATTGACCTCTTTCTCCACGCTCTCCTCAATACCAACTAGCCTTAAATTAGGCTTCCTAATTGCATCTTGGACCTCCTGAAGCGCTCTCTCATATTTCCTAGATTTGGATTGACTCATTTTCTGTTCTTTCTCTATAATAACTAAATTATCTTCAGCCCCGGAAATTCTCTCCTCTGCATTTTCCATCCTGCTATCAAAGCTATCTACTTTATTTTTCATCTCCCTTGCTTCTAATTACTCATTTTTGATGCCTTGCATCTCCTGTTTTAGATCATGTATGGATTTCTTTATCTCCTTGATTTCCTTTTGAGTGGTTAGCTCAGTAGCTTTATTTTCTTTGGACATTTGCTGGAGTTTGGTCACGTTTTTATTTGTGGATTCTATGAATTCATCCATCTTTCTTTGAAAAACCTTTATTATGGCCTCCTTTATGGCTTCTTCTTTTTCACTTATCACCTTGTTTTTGCTTTCCTCTTGTTCAGCTATGGCTTCCTCCATTATCTCTTTCTTGATATTTTCACATTTTCCATTAATGATGTTTATCAATGGCATTTATGTAGCACTTGGAAGACTCTCCTCTAGGTTTGCCAGTGACTGTTCCATTGTCTATTTACATTTGGTGGGGGATGTTGTTTCTTGATTTGACATTTTTCTTGAGTTTCTTGTTCTGCCCATTTGAAAATGGGAGCAAGATTACTACTAAATACGATTATAGTTTTTCAGATATAACCAACCTAGACCTCTGTAGCTGGCAGACACTAGATGTTCACAAGTTTTGATTGGTATTAACTCTTTCTTTTAGTGCACTTACAGACCAGTCTAATACAACCACTGATAAGCGATTTATACCCAAAACAATAAGCTTCACAATCCAATCTCTATTGTCGTTAAGTCCCTCTGAGCCTAGAGAATAATTAACCACCTACATATACAATATTGCTCAACAGCCATCAAGTGTAGATACGTGCAGTATAAGGGATGAAAGACGAGCAGAGGTCCAGAGATAGAAAAAAAGAATGAGAGAGGTCAGGGGAGGTACAAAAGGATTAACGTAGGAGTGTAAGAATATTTTAGTAATGATGAAAAGGTATAGCATAAGGATAACTGACCTAAGTTGGTAAGTAGGTAGCATATTTCAGTACAAAGTTTGGAAAGTATTAGAATAAAACTTATATGTTGCTGCACGACAAGCTCTTAGCCCAACCAGTGGCCTCACAGTGGACCATGGGATGGATCTGTTTTTCTTGTCTACGTTGAGGGAAAGGGCTATTTCACAAGATGCAGAAGTGAAGATTTCAGAAGCAAATGCTGTGAGTGAATTAGCTCGTAAAAAGCAATTTTATTTTCTTTTATCTTTCTGCCAGTCTTGGGGCTTGAATTCAGGGCCTGAGCACTGTCCTGGGGTTTTCTCAAGTCTAGCCCTCTGCCACTTGAGCCACAGTGCCACATCTAGATTTTCTATCTATGTGATACTGAGCAATGAAACCCAGATCTTCATGGATGCTAGGCAAGCACTCTACCACTATGCCAAACTCTCAACCCTGACATAGTAATTATAAAGTCATCATCATCATCATCATAATCAAATATCCTTTCTCCTACAAAGAATGAACACTTAACTGTGTCTAATGCTTTTTTTTTAATTTCACTAATTCTTCTGTGTTTTTCCCTCTTGCATTTTTTCCACATGACAGCAAAGCTAATCATCAGGAAAAAATTGATTAGGATACAGAAACCTAATAATATCCTAGTACATTCACATCAAAAATATGTGCAAGATGCCCTGTGTGTTTGACCTAGTGGTAGAGTCCTTGGCTACCAAGCAGTAAGCCTCAGGTTTGATTCCTCATTACCACATACATAGAAAACGCTGCAAGTGGTGCTGTGGCTCGGTGGGACAGCTAAAGCCTAAAGAAAGTCCGAGAACAATGTTAACACTCTGAGGTCAAGACCCAAGACTAGCAAAAACAAAAAAAAATTTGACAAGGGGCAAAATGCAGGCAGAGAAGGCACTGTGAAGCAAATGTTTTGTAAAGGATGAGGGTAATGTTGACCCTTAAGTTTGGATCTTACCTAAGAAAGGCTCCTTGAGTCTGAGACCAGACTGGTAGTTGGGCCTAGTGGAAGACATTGGGATTGGACAAATAAGCTGTGATGTTTACTACATCCACATATATATTGTGAGATTGGAGGAGAGATTCAGCCTCCAGTACATCTTTGGTGAGGTCTTCTGTGAGCAAGGATCTTTGGTCATTCGGCCCTGAAAGGTGACCTTGCCTCCCTCACAATGGAACAGAATATGGAACCCTGGTAACCAAGCCACTTTAACTAACAACCAACTCAAGCCAGCTCACTTGGCCTGTGGCTCAGGAGGAAGAAAGATGTTGCTGTGCTGTTGCCAAAGGTCTGGAAACTCGTGTCTCAGGCATGGAAGTTGTGGATGTGTTACTCGAAGATGTAAATGCTAGATCATTGCCAAGCCACAAATCCAGTATAACAGGCCTTTCTCTAAGAAGAAGGCCAGGAAAATCCACGGCAACCAGATGAGGTAAATTTCTAAGAAGAAATGTATTTGACCTCATCATCCTCCCCACACACTACAACTTTCTTTTTTTTTCATTTTTTTATTGTAATTAGTAAAAGGGTTATATGATATTTGCCAGATAGAAGGTGTATTAATTCACATACATTGATACCCTTTCCCATGTCTTGGTACCCATTTCCCTCCAACCCCACACCCCCCACCCATCTTGGTTTTCCCTTCCCTATCAAATTTCAAATATCCAAACACAAATAAATTCAATATATCAGATAACAAAGTGAGATACTATACCAATATGGGATAACCAAGGGACAGCAAAGGAGATGAGAGACAACATAGTACATTAAGGACAACAATCATTCATTATGTGGCTTTTGTTTTCAATATCCTGGAGGTCCTTTCAATGAGCTTCACATTATATGGCCTTATATATGGCCTTTTGCTCTATTGCAAATCTCTGCTAGTAGAGCCCAAAGTTTCTACTGATTATGACGAATGAGGGAAACCACTGAGCCTCAGTTCCTTTGAGTCTGGCTTACTTCAATTAATATGATTTGTTTTAAGTCTTTCCCTTTCCTAACAAATGGGGCGATGTCATTCTTTCTGACAGCAGCATAGAATTCCATTGTGTACAAATACCACAACTTGTTGATCCACTCATCAACTGAGGGACATCTGGGTTGGTTCCATACCTTTGCTATGGTGAATAGTGCTGCAAAGAGCATTGTTGTGCTAGTGGGTTTAGTATGCCCTTGTTTCTGGATTGTTGGGTAAATGCCAAGTAGTGGAATTGCTGGGTCATAGGGGAGTTCTATGTTTAGCCTATTGAGGCACTGCCACACTGCTTTCCATAGTGGTTGAACGAGTTTGCACTCCCACCAACAGTGTAGTAGTGATCCCTCCTGGCCACATCCCCTCCAGCATCTGTTGTCATTCGTTTTCCTGATCCTGGCCATTCTAACTGGAGTTAGGTGGAATCTTAGACTTGTTTTGATTTGCATTTCTTTTATGACCAGAGATGTGGAGCATTTCTTCATGTGTATAGGCCATTTTTGTTTCTTCTTCAGAGAAGACTCTCTTTAAGTCTTTGGCCCATTTTTAATGGGATGGGTGTTACTTTGGAGGTTAGTTTTGGAGTGATTCAATTTTTTGAGTTGTTGGTATATTTTAGATATGAGGCCTTGTTCCGTTGTTTGGTTGGTGAAGATCTTCTCCCACTCTGTAGGCACCTTGATTAGTTTACTAGCTATATCCGTTGCCATACAAAAGCTCTGCAGTTTAATGCAGTCCCACTTATCCAGCCTTTCTCTGATTTGTTGTGATTCTTGGTCCTTATTAAGAAAGTTTCAACCTGTGCCAAGGAGGCCTAGTGTATCTCCTTTTCCTTCCTGTAAACTTTTCAGTGTGTCAGCTTTTACCTCCACGTCTTTGATCCATTTGGAGTTAATTCTAGTGCAAGGTGACAAAGAAGGATCCAACTTTAGTTTTCTGCAGGTGTTTAACCAGTTCTGCCAGCACAACTTGTTGAAGAGGCTATCTTTCTTCCATTCTATTTTTTTGGCTCCCTGGTCAAAGATTAGGTGGCCATAGGTCTGTGGTTAATATCTGGGTCCGCAGTTCTACTCCAATGGACTTCAGGCCTGTTCTTGTGCCAGTACCAAGCTGTTTTGAGAATTATAGCTCTGTAATAGAGTCTGAAGTTTGGAATTGAAATTCCTCCAGCGCTGTTCTTTCTGCTAAGAAGTATTTTTGCTATACGGGGTCTTTTATTATTCCATATGAAATTTTGAATTGCCTCTTCTATGTCTTTAAAGAATGACATTGGGATGTTGATGGGTATTACATTGAATTTGTAGATAGCCCTTGGCAAGATTGTCATTTTCACAATGTTGATTCTTCCAATCCAGGAGCATTGGAGGTTTTTCCATTTCCTTAGCTCTGCTTTAATTTCCTTTTTTAGGGTTTTAAAGTTTTCATCTAAACGGTCCTTTACATTCTTAGTTAAGCTAATTGCTAGGTACTTTATTTTCTTTGAGGCTATTGTGAAAGGATTTTCTTTCCTGATTATTGCCTCGTTCCTCTCACTGTTGGCGTAAAGTAAGGCAGTTGATTTGTGAGGGTTGATTTTATGGCCTGCTACCCTTCCAAAGCTTTGAATCAGCTCAAGGAGCTTGGGAGTAGAGTCTATAGGATTCTTTAAATACAGAATCATGTCATCGGCAAAGAGGGATAGTTTTATTTCCTCTTTCCCTACTTGGATCCCCTTTATGCTTGCTTCTTGCCTTATTGCACTGCCTAGGAATTCTAGTACTATGTTAAAAAGGAGTGGAGAGAGTGGGCATCCTTGTCTCGTTCCTGATTTTAGAGGGAATGGCTTTAGATTTTCACCATTAAGTATAATACTAGCAGTGGGTTTCTCATACACAGCCTTTATTACATTGAGAAATGTTCCATGGATTCCTAGTTTCTCCACATCTTTTTACATAAAGGGGTTTTGGATCTTGTCAAATGCCTTTTCCGCATCTATTGAGACAATCATGTGATTTTATCCCTGCTCCTGTTGATGTGTTGAATTATATTAATTGATTTGTGTATGTTGAACCAGCTTTGCCTCCCTGTGATGAATCCAGTTTGATCATAGTGTATATTTTTTTTGATGAGTTGTTGTAGACGGTTGGCCAGTATTTTGTTGAGAAGTTTTGCATCGATGTTCATCAAAGAAATGGGTCTATAGATCTCTTTCTTTGATGAATCTCTGTCTGGTTTGGGGATGAGGGATATGCTGGCTTCACAGAATCAGTTTAGTAAAGAACCTTCATTTTCAATTTCGTTGAAGAGCTTGAGGACTACTGGTGTTAGCTCTGCTTTGAAGACCTTATAGAATGCAGCTGTGAATCAATCTGGCCCTGGGCTCTTTTTAAGTGGAAGTTGTCTAATTTCCATTTCTATTTCAGAGCTTGAAATAGGCCTGTTTAGTTGGGTTAGCTCTTCTTGGTTCAGTGTGTGTATGTTAATATTGTCTAGGAATTCATCCATTTCTTCTAGATTCTCAAATTTGTTGGCGTAAAGGTTTGAGAAATATTCCCTCATGATATTCTGGATCTTGGTAATTTCTGTCGTGATATTACCATTTTCATCTGCGATTTTGTTTATTTCGATATGCTCTCTTCTTTTTTTGGTAAGATTTGCTAAGGGCTTGTCAATTTTGTTAATTCTTTCAAGAACCAACTCCTTGTTTTGTTGATTCTTTCTATAGTTTTTTTATTCCAAATCATTTAATTCTGCTTTGATTTTAATAATTTGCTTTCTCCTAATGGGTTTAGGGTTGGTTTGTTGCTCTTTTTCCAGGAGGTTAAGGTGAGACATTAACTAGTTGGTTTGCCATTTTTCCAACTTGCTGTTGTAGGCACCCCGCGCTATAAATTTTCCTCTGAGTACTGCCTTTGTTGTGTCCCTAAGGAGTTGATATTTGTGTGCTCCTTATTGTTAAATTTCATAGACAGTTGGATATCTGTTCTGATCTCTTTGATTACCCATTGTTTTTGATTCAACAATGTGTTGTTCAGTCTCCATGAGTTACAGGGTTTTCTTTGGTGGAGATGTGTGATCAGCTCCAATTTGATGCCTTTATGGTCTGAGAGTGTGCATGGAATAATTTCAGTGTTTCTGAATCTGTCCAGGTTTGCTTTATGGCCTAAGATGTGGTCTATTTTGGAAAATGTTCCATGTGCTGCTGAGAAAATCGTATATTGTGGTGTTACTGGGTGGAATATTCTGCAGATGTCTGTTAGATCTAGTTGGTCTATATAGTTGTTCAGTTCTAAGGTTTCTCTGTTGAGTTTTTGCCTTGTTGATCTGTCCATAGGTGAGAGTGGTGTGTTAAACTCACCAACAATCACTGTATTTCGATCTATGTATGGTTTCAGTGTAAGTAAATTTTGCTTGATGAAGTTTGAAGCTCCGGGATTGGGTGTGTAAATATTTAGGATCGTTATGTCTTCCGGGAGGAAAGATCCCTTTAGTAGTATGTAGTAACCTTCTTTGTCTTTTCTTACTAATTTTAGTTTGAAGTCTATTGTATCTGATATGAGGATGGCAACTCTAGCCTGTTTATGGGGGCAGTTAGCTTGATAGAGTTTATTCCAACCTCTCACTTTCAAAAGATGATTGTTTTTGGGTAAGATGTGTCTCTTGAAGACAGCAGAACGATGGCTCTTGCTTTTTGATCCAACTAGACAACCTATGCCGTTTAATTGGAGAGTTAAATCCATTGAAATTGAGAGTTAGGATTGAGAGATATTTATTAGTTCCTACCATTTTTAAAAGCTTTTAGTAGGGCCTGTGTCTTGACAGTTCTTGTGGTCCTTAGATGGTATGCTGTTTAGGTGCCATTTCTTTCCCTATATTGCATTTATTTTGGTTTTCTATGTATAGAGCATCTTTGAGAATTCTCTGTAGTGTTGGATTTGTTTCAGCTTTTCCCTGGAATGGAATGTTTTTATTTTTCCCTCAGTTATGAATGAGAGCTTAGCTGGCTACAGTATTCTTGGTTGGTAGTTATTTGATTTAAGGGTATGACATATATGCTTCCAGTCACTTCGTGCTTGCATGGTCTCTGCTGAGAAATCTGGGGTTATTCTGATTGGTTTGCCTTTGTAGGTTACTGATCCCTTTTCCCTGGCTGCCTTTAGGATCTTTCCTTTCGTTTCTATTGATCCAGTTCGGATCACAATGTGGCGGTGGGATGTTCTTTTTTGGTCAGGTCTGTTTGGGGTTCTAAAAGCTTCTCGTATCTGGATGGGCCTGCCCTTCTGGATATTTGGGAAATTCTCTGAGATGATTCCCTGAAGTATATTTCCAATACCATTGACCTCTTTCTCCACGCCCTCCTCAATACCAACTAGCCTTAAATGAGGCTTCCTAATTGTATCTTGGACCTCCTGAAGCGCTCTCTCATATTTCCTAGATTTGGATTGACTCATTTTCTGTTCTTTATAATACTTAAATTATCTTCAGCCACGGAAATTCTCTCCTCTGCAATGTCTAACCTGCTATCAAAGCTATCTACTTTATTTTTCATCTCCCTTGCTTCTAATTGCTCACTTTTGTTGCCTTGCATCCCTTGTTTTAGATCATGTGTGGATTTCTTTATCTCCTTGATTTCCTTGTGAGTGGTTAGCTCAGTAGCTTTATTTTCTTTGGACATTTGCTGGAGTTTGGTCACGTTTTTATTTGTGGATTCTTTGAATTCATCCATCTTTCTTTGAAAAACCTTTATTATGTCCTCCTTTATGGCTTCTTCTTTTCACTTATCACCTTGTTTTTGCTTTCCTCTTGTTCAGGTATGGCTTCCTCCATTATCTCTTTCTTCATATTTTCACATTTTTCATTAGTGATGTTTATCAATTGCATTTGTGTAGCAATTGGAAGACTCTCCTCTAGGTTTGCCAGTGACTGTTCCATTGTCTGTTTACATTGGGTGGGGGATGTTGTTTCTTGATTTTACATTTTTCTTGAGTTTCTTGTTCTGCCTGTTTGACAATGGGAGCAAGATTACTACTAAATACGATTATAGTTTTTCAGATATAACCAACCTAGACCTCTGTAGCTGGGAGACACTAGATGTTCACAAGTTTTGATTGGTATTATCACTCTTTCTTTTTGTGCACTTACAGACCAGCCTAATACAACCACTGATAAGCGATTTATACCCAAAACAATAAGCCTCTCAATTCAATCTCTATTGTCTTTAAGTCCCTCTGAGCCTAGAGAATAATTAACCACCTACATATACAATATTGCTCAACAGCCATCAAGTGTAGATCCGTGCAGTATAAGGGTTGAAAGACGAGCAGAGGTCCAGAGATAGAAAAAAAGAATGAGAGAGGTCAGGGGAGGTGCAAGAGGATTAACGTAGGAGTGTAAGAATATTGTAGTAATGAAGAAAAGTTATAGCATAAGGATAACTGACATAAGTTGGTAAGTAGGTAGCATATTTGAGTACAAAGTTTGGAAAGTATTAGAATAAAACTTATGTGTTGCTGCACGACTAGCTCTTAGCCCAACCAGTGGCCTCACAGTGGACCATGGGATGGATCTGATTTCTTGTCTACGTTGAGGGAAAGGGCTATTTCACAAGATGCAGAAACGAAAATTTCGGAAGCAAATGCTGTGAGTGAATTAGCTCGCAAAAAGCATTTTTATTTTCTTTTATCTTTCTGCCAGTCTTGGGGCTTGAATTCAGGGCCTGAGCACTGTCCTGGGGTTTTCTCAAGTCTAGCCCTCTGCCACTTGAGCCACAGTGCCACGTCTAGATTGTCTATCTATGTGATACTGAGCAATCAAACCCAGATCTTCATGGATGCTAGGCAAGCACTCTACCACTATGCCAAACTCTCAACGCTGACATAGTAATTATAAAGTCATCATCATCATCATCATATCCAAATATCCTTTCTCCTACAAAGAATGAACACTTAACTGTGTCTAATGCTTTTTTTTTAATTTCACTAATTCTTCTGTGTTTTTCCCTCTTGCATTTTTTACACATGACAGCAAAGCTAATCATCAGGAAAAAATTGATTAGGATACAGAAACCTAATAATATCCTAGTAGATTGACGTCAAAAATATGTGCAAGATGCCCTGTGTGTTTGACCTAGTGGGAGAGTCCTTGGCTACCAAGCAGTAAGCCTCAGGTTTGATTCCTCATTACCACAGACATAGAAAACGCTGCAAGTGGTGCTGTGGCTCGGTGGGACAGCTAAAGCCTAAAGAAAGCACAAGAACAATGTTCACACTCTGAGGTCAAGTCCCAAGACTAGCAAAAACAAAAAAAATTCGACAAGGGGCAAAATGCAGGCAGAGAAGGCACTGTGAAGCAAATGTTTTGTAAAGGATGAGGGCAATATTGACCCTTAAGTTTGGATCTTACCTAAGAAAGGCTCCTTGAGCCTGAGACCAGACTGGTAGTTGGGCCTAGTGGAAGACATTGGGATTGGACAGATAAGGTGTGCTGTATACTACATCCACATGTATATTGTGAGATTGGAGGAGAGATTCAGCCTCCAGTATGTCTTTGGTGAGTTCTTTTGTGAGCAAGGATCTTTGGTCATTGGGTCCTGAAATGTGACCCTGCCTCCCTCACAATGGAACAGAATATGGAACCCTGGTAACCAAGCCACTGTAACTAACAACGGGCTCAAGCCAGCTCACTTGGCCTGTGGCTCAGGAGGAAGCAAGATGTTGCTGTGCTGTTGCCAAAGGTCAGGAAACTCGAGTCTCAGGCATGGAAGTTGTGGATGTCTTACTGGAAGATGTACATGCTAGAACATTGCCAAGCCACAAATCCAATATAACAGGACTTTCTCTAAGAAGAAGGCCAGGAAAATCCAGGGCAACCAGATGAGGTAAATTTCTAAGAAGAAATGTATTTGACTCCATCATCCTCCCCACACACTACAACTTTCTTTTTTTTATCATTTTTTTATTGTAATTAGTAAAAGGGTTATATGATATTTGCCAGATAGAAGGTGCATTAATTCACATACATTGATACCCTTTCACATGACTTGGCACCCATTTCCCTCCAACCCCACACCCCCCACCCGTCTTGGTTTTCCCCCCTTCCCTATCAAATTTCAAATATCCAAATACAAATAAATTCAATATATCAGATAACAAAGTGAGATACTATACCAATATGGGATAACCAAGGGACAGCAAACGAGATGAGAGACAACATATTACATTAAGGACAACAATCATTCATTATATGGCTTTTGTGTCAATATCCTGGAGGTCCTTTCAATTAGCTTCACATTATATGGCCTTATATATGGCCTTTTGCTCTATTGACAATCTCTGCTAGTAGAGCCCAAGGTTTCTACTGATTATGATGAATGAGGGAAACCACTGAGCCTAAGTTCCTTTGAGTCTGGCTTACTTCACTTAATATGATTTGTTCTAAGTCTTTCCATTTCCTAACAAATGGGGCGATGTCATTCTTTCTGACAGCAGCATAGAATTCCATTGTGTACAAATACCACAACTTGTTGATCCACTCATCAACTGAGGGGTATCTGGGTTGGTTCCATATCTTTGCTATGGTGAATAGTGCTGCAATGAACATTGTTGTGCTAGTGGGTTTAGTATGCCCTTGTTTCTGGATTGTTGGGTAAATGCCAAGTACTGGAATTGCTGGGTGATAGGGGAGTTGTATGTTTAGCGTTTTGAGGCACTGCCGCACTGCTTTCCATAGTGGTTGAACGAGTTTGCACTCCCACAAACAGTGTAGTAGTGATCCCTCCTGGCCACATCCCCTCCAGCATCTGTTGTCATTCGTTTTCCTGATCCTGGCCATTCTAACTGGAGTTAGGTGGAATCTTAGACTTGTTTTGATTTGCATTTCTTTTATGACCAGAGATGTTGAGCATTTCTTCATGTGTCTATAGGCCATTTTTATTTCTTCATAGAAGACTCTCTTTAAGTCTTTGGCCCATTTTGTAATGGGATGGGTGTTAGTTTGGAGGTTAGTTTTGGAGTGATTCAATTTTTTCAGTTGTTGATATATTTTAGATATGAGGCCTTGGTCCGTTGTTTGGTTGGTGAAGATCTTCTCCCACTCTGTAGGCTTCCTGATTAGTTTACTAGCTATATCCGTTGCCATATAAAAGCTCTGCAGTTTAATGCAGTCCCACTTATCCAGCCTTTCTCTGATTTGTTGTGATTCTTGGTCCTTATTAAGAAAGTTTCGACCTGTGCCAAGGAGGCCTAGTGTATCTCCTATTCCTTCCTGTAAACTTTTCAGTGTGTCAGCTTTACCTCCACGTCTTTGATCCATTTGGACTTAATTCTAGTGCAAGGTGACAAAGAAGGATCCAACTTTAGTTTTCTGCAGGTGTTTAACCAGTTCTGCCAGCACAACTTGTTGAAGAGGCTATCTTTCTTCCATTCAATTTTTTTGGCTCCCTGGTCAAAGATTAGGTGGCCATAGGTCTGTGGTTTAATATCTGGGTCCGCAGTTCTACTCCATTGGACTTCAGGCCTGTTCTTGTGCCAGTACCAAGCTGTTTTGAGAATTATAGCTCTGTAATAGAGCCTTAAGTTTGGAATTGAAATTCCTCCAGCGCTGTTCTTTCTGCTAAGAAGTGTTTTTGCTATACGGGGTCTTTTATTATTCCATATGAAATTTTGAATTGCCTCTTCTATGTCTTTAAAGAATGACATTGGGATGTTGATGGGTATTACATTGAATTTGTAGATAGCCCTTGGCAAGATTGTCATTTTCACAATGTTGATTCTTCCAATCCAGGAGCATGGGAGGTTTTTCCATTTCCTTAGTTCTTCTTTAATTTCCTTTTTTAGGGTTTTAAAGTTTTCATCTAAACGGTCCTTTACATTCTTAGTTAAGCTAATTGCTAGGTACTTTATTTTCTTTGAGGCTATTGTGAAAGGATTTTCTTTCCTGATTATTGCCTCGTTCCTCTCAGTGTTGGCGTAAAGTAAGGCAGTTGATTTGTGAGGGTTGATTTTATGGCCTGCTACCCTTCCAAAGCTTTGAATCTGCTCAAGGAGCTTGGGAGTAGAGTCTATAGGATTCTTTAAATACAGAATCATGTCATCGGCAAAGAGGGATAGTTTTATTTCCTCTTTCCCTACTTGGATCCCCTTTATGCTTGCTTCTTGCCTTATTGCACTGCCTAGGAATTCTAGTACTATGTTAAAAAGGAGTGGAGAGAGTGGGCATCCTTGTCTCGTTCCTGATTTTAGAGGGAATGGCTTTAGATTTTCACCATTAAGTATAATACTAGCAGTGGGTTTCTCATACACAGCCTTTATTACATTGAGAAATGTTCCATGGATTCCTAGTTTCTCCACATCTTTTTACATAAAGGGGTTTTGGATCTTGTCAAATGCCTTTTCCGCATCTATTGAGACAATCATGTGATTTTATCCCTGCTCCTGTTGATGTGTTGAATTATATTAATTGATTTGTGTATGTTGAACAAGCTTTGCCTCCCTGTGATGAATCCAGTTTGATCATAGTGTATATTTTTTTTTGATGAGTTGTTGTAGACGGTTGGCCAGTATTTTGTTGAGAAGTTTTGCATCGATGTTCATCAAAAAATGGGTCTATAGATCTCTTTCTTTGATGAATCTCTGTCTGGTTTGGGGATGAGGGATATGCTGGCTTCACAGAATCAGTTTAGTAAAAAACCTTCATTTTCAATTTCGTTGAAGAGCTTGAGGAGTATTGGTGTGAGCTCTGCTTTGAAGACCTTATAGAATTCAGCTGTGAATCCATCTGGCCCTGGGCTCTTTTTAAGTGGAAGTTGTCTAATTTCCATTTCTATTTCAGAGCTTGAAATAGGCCTGTTGAGTTGGGTTAGCTCTTCTTGGTTCAGTGTGTGTATGTTAATATTGTCTAGGAATTCATCCATTTCTTCTAGATTCTCAAATTTGTTGGCGTAAAGGCTTGAGAAGTATTCCCTCATGATATTCTGGAACTTGGTAATTTCTGTCGTGATATTACCATTATCATCTGCGATTTTGTTTATTTCGATATGCTCTCTTCTTTTCTTGGTAGGATTTGCTAATGGCTTGTCAATTTTGTTAATTCTTTCAAAGAACCAACTCCTTGTTTTGTTGATTCTTTCTATAGTTTTTTTATTCCAAATCATTTAATTCTGCTTTGATTTTAATAATTTGCTTTCTCCTAATGGGTTTAGGGTTGGTTTCTTGCTCTTTTTCCAGGAGGTTAAGGTGAGACATTAACTAGTTGGTTTGCTATTTTTCGAACTTGCTGTTGTAGGCACTCAGCGCTATAAATTTTCCTCTGAGTACTGCCTTTGTTGTGTCCCTAAGGAGTTGATATTTGTGTGCTCCTTATTGTTAAATTTCATAAACAGTTGGATATCTGTTCTGATCTCTTCGATTACCCATTGTTTTTGATTCAACAATGTGTTGTTGAGTCTCCATGATTTACAGGGTTTTCTTTGGTGGAGATGTGTGTTCAGCTCCAATTTGATGCCTTTATGGTCTGAGAGTGTGCACGGAATAATTTCAGTGTTTCTGAATCTGTCCAGGTTTGCTTTATGGCCTAAGATGTGGTCTATTTTGGAAAATGTTCCATGTGCTGCTGAGAAAAACGTATATTGTGGTGTTACTGGGTGGAATATTCTGCAGATGTCTGTTACATCTAGTCGGTCTACATAGTTGTTCAGTTCTAAGGTTTCTCTTTTGAGTTTTTGCCTTGTTGATCTGTCCATAGGTGAGAGTGGTGTGTTAAAATCACCAAGAATCACTGTTTTTCGATCTATGTATGGTTTCAGTGTAAGTAAATTTTTCTTGATGAAGTTTGGAGCTCCGGGATTGGGTGTGTAAATATTTAGGATCGTTATGTCTTCCTGGAGGAAAGATCCCTTTAGTAGTATGTAGTAACCTTCTTTGTCTTTTCTTACTAATTTTAGTTTGAAGTCTATTGTATCTGATATGAGGATGGCAACTCCAGCCTGTTTATGGGGGCAGTTAGCTTGATAGAGTTTATTCCAACCTCTCACTTTCAAAAGATGATTGTTTTTGGGTAAGATGTGTCTCTTGAAGACAGCAGAACGATGGCTCTTGCTTTTTGATCCAACTAGACAGCCTATGCCGTTTAATTGGAGAGTTAAGTCCATTGATATTGAGAGTTAGGATTGAGACATATTTATTAGTTCCTACCATTTTTAAAAGCTTTTAGTAGGGACTGTGTCTTGACAGTTCTTGTGGTCCTTAGATGGTATGCTGTTTAGGTGCCATTTCTTTCCCTATAATGCATTTATTTTGGTTTTCTATGTATAGAGCATCGTTGAGAATTCTCTGTAGTGTTGGTTTTGTTTCGACATATTTTTGGCAACTTTTCCCTGGAATGGAATGTTTTATTGTTCCCTCAGTTTGAATGAGAGCTTAGCTGGCTACAGTATTCTTGGTTGGTAGTTATTTGATATAAGGGCATGACATATATGCTTCCAGTCACTTCGTGCTTGCATGGTTTCTGCTGAGAAATCTGGGGTTATTCTCATTGGTTTGCCTTGATAGGTTACTGATCCCTTTTCCCTGGCTGCCTTTAGGATCTTTTCTTTCGTTTCTATTGATCCAGTGCGGATCACAATGTGGCGGTGGGATGTTCTTTTCTGGTCAGGTCTGTTTGGGGTTCTAAAAGCTTCTCGTATCTGGATGGGCCTGCCCTTCTGGATATTTGGGAAATTCTCTGAGATGATTCCCTGAAGTATATTTCCAATACCATTGACCTCTTTCTCCACGCCCTCCTCAATACCAACTAGCCTTAAATGAGGCTTCCTAATTGTATCTTGGACCTCCTGAAGCGCTCTCTCATATTTCCTAGATTTGGATTGACTCATTTTCTGTTCTTTATAATACCTAAATTATCTTCAGCCCCTGAAATTCTCTCCTCTGTATTGTCTAACCTGCTATCAAAGCTATCTACTTTATTTTTCATCTCCCTTGCTTCTAATTGCTCACTTTTTATGCCTTGAATGTCTTGTTTTAGAACATGTATGGATTTCTTTATCTCCTTGATTTCCTTTTGAATGATTAGCTCAGTAGCTTTATTTTCTTTGGACATTTGCTGGAATTTGGTCCCGTTTTTATTTGTGGATTCTATGAATTCATCCATCTTTCTTTGAAAAACCTTTATTATGGCCTCCTTTTTGGCTTCTTCTTTTTCACTTATCACCTTGTTTTTGCTTTCCTCTTGTTCAGCTATGGCTTCCTCCATTATCTCTTTCTTTATATTTTCACATTTTCCATTAATGATGTTTATCAGTTGCATTTGTGTAGCACTTGGAAGACTCTCCTCTAGGTTTGCTAGTGACTGTTCCATTGTCTATTTACATTGGGTGGGGGATGTTGTTTCTTGATTTGACGTTTTTCTTGAGTTTCTTGTTCTGCCCATTTGAAAATTGGAGCAAGATTACTACTAAATACGATTATAGTTTTTCAGATATAACCAACCTAGACCTCTGTAGCTGGCAGACACTAGATGTACACAAGTTTTGATTGGTATTATCACTCTCTCTCTTTTTGTGCACTTACAGACAAGTCTAATGCAGCCACTGATAAGCGATTTATACCCAAAACAATAAGCCTCTCAATCCAATCTCTATTGTCTTTAAGTCCCTCTGAGCCTAGAGAATAATTAACCACCTACATATACAATATTGCTCAACAGCCATCAAGTGTAGATCCGTGCAGTATAAGGGTTGAAAGATGAGCAGAGGTCCAGAGATAGAAAAAAAGAATGAGAGAGGTCAGGGGAGGTTCAAAAGGATTAACGTAGGAGTGTAAGAATATTGTAGTAATGAAGAAAAGGTATAGCATAAGGATAACTGACCTAAGTTGGTAAGTAGGTAGCATATTTGAGTACAAAGTTTGGAAAGTATTAGAATAAAACTTATGTGTTGCTGCACGACTAGCTCTTAGCCCAACCAGTGGCCTCACAGTGGACCATGGGATGGATCTGTTTTTCTTGTCTACGTTGAGGGAAAGGGCTATTTCACAAGATGCAGAAGCGAAGATTTCAGAAGCAAATGCTGTGAGTGAATTAGCTCGTAAAAAGCATTTTTATTTTCTTTTATCTTTCTGCCAGTCTTGGGGCTTGAATTCAGGGCCTGAGCACTGTCCTCGGGTTTTCTCAAGTCTAGCCCTCTGCCACATGAGCCACAGTGCCACATCTAGTTTTTCTATCTATGTGATACTGAGCAATCAAACCCAGATCTGCATGGATGCTAGGCAAGCACTCTACCACTATGCCAAACTCTCAACCCTGACATAGTAATTATAAAGTCATCATCATCATATCCAAATATCTTTTCTCCCACAAAGAATGAACACTTAACTGTGTCTAATGCTTTTTTTTTAATTTCACTAATTCTTCTGTGTTTTTCCCTCTTGCATTTTTTACACTTGACAGCAAAGCTAATCATCAGGAAAAAATTGATTAGGATACAGAAACCTAATAATATCCTAGTAGATTGACGTCAAAAATATGTGCAAGATGCCCTGGGTGTTTCACCTAGTGGTAGAGTACTTGGATAACAAGCAAAAAGACTCAGGTTTGATTCCTCATTACCACATACATAGAAAACTCTGCAAGTGGTGCTGTGGCTCGGTGGGACAGCAAAAGCCTAAAGAAAGCCCAAGAACAATATTCAAACTCTGAGGTCAATCCCAAGAGTATCAAAAACAAAAAAAAATTCGACAAGGGGCAAAATGCAGGCAGAGAAGGCACTGTGAAGCAAATGTTTTGTAAAGGATGAGGGCAATATTGACCCTTAAGTTTGGATCTTACCTAAGAAAGGCTCCTTGAGCCTGAGACCAGACTAGTAGTGGGGCCTAGTGGAAGACGTTGGGATTTGACAAATATGGTGTGCTGTTTACTACATCCACATGTATATTGTGAGAGTGGAGAAGAGATTCAGCCTCCAGTATGTCTTTGGTGAGGTCTTTTGTGAGTAAGGATCTTTGGTCAGTGGTTCCTGAAAGGTGACCCTGCCTCCCTCATAATGGAACAGAATATGGAAAACTGGTAACCAAGCCACTGTAACTAACAACCAGCTCAAGCCAGCTCACTTGGCCTGTGGCTCAGGAGGAAGAAAGATGTTGCTGTGCTGTTGCCAAAGGTCAGGAAACTCGAGTCTCAGGCATGGAAGTTGTGGATGTCTTACTCGGAGATGTACATGCTAGATCATTGCCAAGCCACAAATCCAGTATAACAGGCCTTTCTCTAAGAAGAAGCCCAGGAAAATCCAGGGCAACCAGATGAGGTATATTTCTAAGAAGAAATGTATTTGACCCCATCATCCTCCCCAGACACTAAAACTTTCTTTTTTTTCATTTTTTTATTGTAATTAGTGAAAAGGTTAGAAGATATTTGCCAGATAGAAGGTGCATGAATTCACATACATTGATACCCTTTCACATGTCATGGTACCCATTTCCCTCCAGCTCCACACCCCCCACCCGTCTTGGTTTTCCCCCCTTCCCTATCAAATTTCAAATATCCAAATACAAATAAATTCAATATATCAGGTAACAAAGTGAGATACTATACCAATATGGGATAACCAAGGGACAGCAAAGGAGATGAGAGACAACATAGTACATTAAGGACAACAATCATTCATTATGTGGCTTTTGTTTCAATATCCTGGAGGTCCTTTCAATTAGCTTTACATTATATGGCCTTATATATGGCCTTTTGCTCTATTGCAAATTTCTGCTAGTAGAGCCCAAGGTTTCTATTGATTATGATAAATGAGGGAAACCACTGAACCTAAGTTCCTTTGAGTCTGGCTTACTTCACTTAATATGATTTGTTCTAAGTCTTTCCATTTCCTAACAAATGGGGCGATGTCATTTTTTCGACAGCACCATAGAATTCCATTGTGTACAAATACCGCAACTTGTTGATCCACTCATCAACTGAGGGACATCTTGGTTGGTTCCATATCTTTGCTATGGTGAATAGTGCTGCAATGAACATTGTTGTGCTAGTAGCTTTATTTTCTTTGGACATTTGCTGGAGTTTGCTCCCGTTTTTATTTGTGGATTCTTTGAATTCATCCATCTTTCTTTGAAAACCTTTATTATGGCCTCCTTTATAGCTTCTTCTTTTTCACTTATCACCTTGTTTTTGCTTTCCTCTTGTTCAGGTATGGCTTCCTCCATTATCTCTTTCTTTATATTTTCACATTTTTCATTAATGATGTTTATCAATTGCATTAGTGTAGCAATTGGAAGACTCTCCTCTAGGTTTGCCAGTGACTGTTCCATTGTCTGTTTACATTGGGTGGGGGATGTTGTTTCTTGATTTGACATTTTGCTTGAGTCTCTTGTTCTGCCCATTTGAAAATGGGAGAAAGATTACTACTAAATACGATTATTGTTTTTCAGATATAACCAACCTAGACCTCTGTAGCTGGCAGACACTAGATGTTCACAAGTTTTGATTGGTATTATCACTCTTTCTTTTTGTGCACTTACAAACCAGCCTAATACAACAACTGATAAGCGATTTATACCCAAAACAATAAGCCTCTCAATCCAATCTCTATTGTCTTTAAGTCCCTCTGAGCCTAGAGAATAATTAACCACCTACATATACAATATTGCTCAACAGCCATCAAGTGTAGATCCGTGCAGTATAAGGGTTGAACGACGAGCAGAGGTCCAGAGATAGAAAAAAAGAATGAGAGAGGTCAGGGGAGGTGCAAGAGGATTAACGTAGGAGTGTAAGAATTTTGTAGTAATGAAGAAAAGTTATAGCATAAGGATAACTGACCTAAGTTGGTAAGTAGGTAGCATATTTGAGTACAAAGTTTGGAAAGTATTAGAATAAAACTTATGTGTTGCTGCACGACTAGCTCTTAGCCCAACCAGTGGCCTCACAGTGGACCATGGGATGGATCTGTTTTTCTTGTCTACGTTGAGGGAAAGGGCTATTTCCCAAGATGCACAAGCGAAGATTTCAGAAGCAAATGCTGTGAGTGAATTAGCTCGTAAAGCATTTTTATTTTCTTTTATATTTCTGCCAGTCTTGGGGCTTGAATTCAGGGGCTGAGCACTGTCCTGGGGTTTTCTCAAGTCTACCCTCTGCCACTTGAGCCACAGTGCCACATCTAGATTTTCTATCTATGTGATACTGAGCAATCAAACCCAGATCTTCATGGATGCTAGGCAAGCACTCTATGCCAAACTCTCAACGCTGACATAGTAATTATAAAGTCATCATCATCATCATCATATCCAAATATCCTTTCTCCTACAAAGAATGAACACTTAACTGTGTCTAATGCTTTTTTTTAAATTTCACTAATTCTTCTGAGTTTTTCCCTCTTGCATTTTTTACACATGACAGCAAAGCCAATCATCAGAAAAAAATTGATTAGGATACAGAAACCTAATAATATCCTAGTAGATTGACGTCAAAAATATGTGCAAGATGCCCTGTGTGTTTGACCTAGTGGGAGAGTCCTTGGCTACCAAGCAGTAAGCCTCAGGTTTGATTCCTCATTACCACATACATAGAAAACGCTGCAAGTGGTGCTGTGGCTCGGTGGGACAGCTAAAGCCTAAAGCAAGCCCAAGAACAATGTTCACACTCTGAGGTCAAGTCCTAAGACTAGGTCATAGGTCTGTGTTTTAATATCAGGGTCCGCAGTTCTATTCCATTGGACTTCAGGCCTGTTCTTGTGCCAGGACCAAGCTGTTTTGAGAATTATTGCTCTGTAATAGAGTTTAAAGTTTGAAATTGAAATTCCCCCAGCGCTGTTCTTTCTTCTAAGAAGTGTTTTTGCTCTGCGGGGTCTGTTATTATTCCATAGGAAATTCTGAATTGCCTCTTCTATTTCTTTAAAGAATGACATTGGGATGTTGATGGGTATTACATTGAATTAGTAGATAGCCCTTGGCAAGATTGTGATTTTGACAATGTTGATTTTTCCAATCCAGGAGCCTGGGAGGTTTTTCCATTTCCTTAGTTCTGCTTTAATTTCCTTTTTTAGGGTTTTAAAATTTTCATCTAAACGGTCCTTTATATCCTTAGTTAAGCTAATTCCTAGGTACTTTATTTTCTTTGAGGCTATTGTGAAAGGAGTTTCTTTCCTGATTATTTCCTCCTTCCTCTCACTGTTGGCGTAAAGGAAGGCAGTTGATTTGTGAGGGTTGATTTTATGGCCTGCTGCCCTTCCAAAGGTTTGAATTAGCTCAAGGAGCTTGGGAGTAGAGTCTATAGGATTCTTTAAATACAGAATCATGTCATCTGCAAAGAGGGATAGTTTTATTTCCTCTTTCCCTACTTGGATCCCCTTTATGCTTGCTTCTTGCCTTATTGCACTGCCTAGGAATTCTAGTACTATGTTAAAAAGGAGTGGAGAGAGTGGGCATCCTGAATACTACCCCTTACCCCTTTTATGCAAAGCTTAGGCCTGTGGCATTTCAAGCAAAATTCAACGCTCTGTTTTTTGCTGGTTAATTAGAGGTAAAAATCTTATGGAATTTATTGCATGGCTGATTTTGAACTGGAATCCTCAGGTCTCATCTTATCTTGAGTAGCTAGGATTACAGTACTTTTACAACCTGTATGCTCATACACATCGCTTCTGATCCAAACACTCATTGTTCAATTTAACTAACAAGATGTGAGGAAAGATGATTGACTGTAATTTACTAGATGGGCTTCTAGTGAGTATATATTTCCACTTCCACTCTGAAGCCAGGGAAATGTTTCTGGTACATGTTTCAACTATCTCCCAAAGAGGAAATGATGTGTGAGTACGTTTGCTAGTATTTCAGATAGGAGATGGACTTTGGTGTTTGGAACCTGTTGGGCAGAGACTATCAGCTGGGCTGTGATAACAGAGATGATGTTTCAGACAGGAATATTTTCATAACAGACAGACTTAATCCAGATCCTTGGATTTCAGGCCTTGAGTAGATAGAATTACAAGTGTGAGCTGCCACCACCACCTGGTTCATTTTGGAAACCTTAATTGCTTCTCATTTGTTCCTTTCCTTTTTTGGAAGATTGATCTAAGCTGGCTGATTGTGCATCACAATGAAGTCATTGGCCTCAGGAATTGCAAATATTTGTTTCATCAGCACGGAATGAATGAAAGTTGATCTAAACCCAATAGTATTTTCCTTCTGATAAATAGGGAACTTACTTATATCATTTTTCCTTGCCTTAGCTTTCCAAAGCAAGCAACATGTTTCTTAAAAACTATACTTCATGAGAATATTATAATTAGAAGCTATCTTCTGCACACTTCAGAATAGTCCTTGCATTTATAAACTTATATTACAATATTAGGTAGAAGAATGGTGACTGTTAGTTTCTTAACTATTTCATATGTTTTACTCTTTAAGGCTCATTAAATCAAGAAGGGATTAAATACATTTAGATAATAGTAGAACATAGCTGCTGCTGATTTGATGTGTGTGCAGATGATACACAGATTTATTAGGATTACTCAAAAGTTTTCTTCAAATTTTCAGTAGTAGACTGCTATGCTAACGGGAAGGTGATAGTAATGATGCTGAAATTCTATGAATCAGCTATGAAGCAGAATTTCAGGGGAGAGTATTTGCTAGGGACTTAATTTCTAAGACGCATATCAAGAATATTGAACTATAACAGCAAATGATGGAGGACTCAGCGTCACATTTTGTTTGTTTTATGCATGTCTTGGGACTTGAACCCAGGGCCTGGGAACTGTCCTTAAATGTTTTTTTTTGCTTCAGGCTAGTGTTCTACCACTTTATCCACAGCTCCACCTCCAGATTTTTGGTAATGAACTGTAAATCAGAATATCATGCAATTTGTTTGGGCTGGATTCAAACCTGATTCTGTGTAGATAGGATTCCAAGTGTGAGCGCACAGAGCCTGGCTAGTATCATTCATCATTCAAGTCATGGGACTGCAATTCTGCACCTGGGTCTTGTCACTGAGCTTTTCAGCTCAAGACTACTGCCCTATCCCTTGAGCCATAGGGCCACTTCTGGGTTTTTGGTGGTTAATTGGAGATAAGAGTCACATGGATTCAGTGCCCAGGCTGATTTTGAACTGCTATCCTTGGATCCCAGCCTCTTGAGTAGCTACATTTACAAGTGTGAGCCACCATACCCAGGTAAATTATTTTTTAAGTTAATTTTTTTTGTTAAGTCAATATATAGTTGGCATACGGTTACATAAGTAATGAACACATTTCTTAAGAAAATTGTTATCCCCTCCCTCCTTTTTCTCTGTTTTCCTACCCTCAGCCCCCTCTCCACCCAGATTGTTCAGTTCATTTCCATTTAGTGTCTTCCAAGCATCACTGTTCAATTGGTTCACCCTTTTTCCTTTGTTTTTTTTTTACCATTTTATTATACCCTCACCATTCCCCAAATCACATAAACCTATGTAAAAGACACAGGGTACCCGAATTCAACACAGTGACTACAGAGAATAAAACTAAAGGGAAAAAGAAGAAAAGAGGTAAAAAGCAAAGAAAATGAAAGAACATCATACAGTACCTTAGAAGCAACAACACTGAAAAACCAAAACATAAAACCTTGGGCTGAAAATGTAGCTTGCATAGCATGTATGAAACCCTGGATTCCATTCCTCAGCACCACATAAACAAAAAACTGGAAGTGCCACTGTGACTCAGCTGGTAGATTTCTAACGTTCAGCACAGAGTGTCTCCAAGTGACAAAAATCTGTCACATTTAAGTCAGGCTTCAAAACTTTGCTAGGAACCAGTTACGTGATTTGGAAGAAAGTCCAATTTTCAAAAAATCACTAGCCAAGCGCTGGAGGGTCATAATTGTCATTCTACTAGCCAGGGAGAAGGTGATTCAAAGCCTTTGCAAGCAAAAAAATGAAAACAAAAAAACCTGTAAGATTCTACTCCCCATTTATCCACCCAAAAACTAAGTGGAGTTGTGGCTAAAACTGGTACAGCATTAGCCTTGAGGAAAAAGATCTAAGAGACCTTGCCCAGGTCCAAATTCAAGCTCCCCACCAAGAAAGAAAAAAAAGGAGTCCAGATATCTTAGTTTCAAAAGTATATCTGGATATCTTAGTAGATTTTTCTGATCTTTCCTCATTCATCTCATGGAACCACATAATCTTGATCCTGATCTGACTAAGAGCCTGCATTGTGCTTAATAAATTCATTCCACATATTCCAGTAGAATCTTGACTGCTAACAGCCACTTACCAATGCTTTATTCTACGTTTAGGCCAGTATGTCTTCATACCATCTACACAGTCAGCTATATCATCTTTCCAGGAGTATCATTGAGTGTAGAACACTCAGAACTAAAATAATTGCATAAAGATGTAATAAAACCCCTTGATTCATTAAGAAAATTTCTGTACCACTTAGAGCAAGTACATTAGTGGTATTTACCTCTAGCCTCTTTTTAAAAAAAACTTATTAACATTGAATTTTACATCATATTTCAAATGTCATGTTTAACCAACAAGTATTCAAGAAGGGAATCGCTATACAATCACTGGCACATAGATTTTAGAATATAGTAAAAATTAAGCTGAGTCATTGTATGTCATAGATACAGATTAATCTATAATAAAACACATGTCTATAGAGTGTATAGTCTATCCTAGATTTTTATGTCTATGTAGTTATGTTTATATCTCCAAAATTATGTCCAGAACTTTGGGTATCAACTATTCAATCATCGCTCTACTACTGTTTGAAACTAATATCCATATATTAAGGATATCATGTACCTTTTGTTCCTTGGTCTTGACTTATCTCACTCAACAGGATTCACTCTAATTTCATCCACTACCCCAAAAATGCCATTATTATTTTTTTCTGTGCAGATCTTCTTTTTATGTATTTATTTTTATTGTAATTTATAGAAGGGTTACATTATATTCACCAGATAGAAGGTGCATTACTTCTCAAACTTTGATACCCCATGTAATGTTATGGTCCCCATTTCCCTTCCCCTACCCCCACTCATGTTCATTTCCCCCCTTCCCTATCCAATTTCAAATAAACAATTAGGCACATATGAAATATATCAGAAAACAAGGTGAAATATTGTAACAATATGATATAACCAAGGGATAGCAAAAGGGATAAGAGATCACATAGTTCATTAAGAACCACAATCACTCATTATATGAGTTTTGTTTCTTTATCTTGGAGGTCCTTACATTTAGTGTCATACTATTTGTCACGATGTCTCTAGATTTTGTTCTATTGTAAATCTCTGGTAGCAGAGCCCAAGGTTTCTACTGAATTTGACAAATGAGGGAGACTCTTGGGCCTATGTTCCTTTGAGTTTGGCTTACTTCACTTAATATGATTTTTTTCCTTTTCATCCACTTCCCCGAGAATGCCATTATTTTATCTTGTCGGTTGGCTATGTATCATTCCATTGTGTGTGTGTGTGTGTGTGTGTGTGTGTGTGTGTGTGTGTGTGTGTGTGAATCACATTTTTTGTAGTAGGGCATCTGGTTGTTTCCATCATCCAGCCTCATTTTCTACAGATATTTTTATAGTCTCTTTTTTATTTTCAGGGTAATGTATAGAGGAGATACGATTACATTTACAGGTAGTGGACTGCATTACTTCTCACACATTTATTCCACTCCACATGTTTTTGTCCCCAGTTCCCTCTCCCCTCCCCTTCCCAATCATCTTGTTTCCCCCCTTCCCTTTCCTATTTGACATAAACAAATAAACATATATACAATATGCCAGGGAAAAAATCAGATACACTAACATTCTGACATTAACCAAAGGGCAAAATAAGAGATGAGAAATAACATAGTAGTTTAAGGACAAAAATCACACAAGATTAAGAGCAACGATGACACAAGATATAGCTCTTGTTCCCATATCCTAGAGATCCTTTCATTTAGTCTCATCCTATATGACCTTATATACCTAGGTTTTTGAGTTATTGTAATCCTCTGCTAGGAGAGTCCTAGATGTGAACTAATTATTACAAATGAGGGAAACCATTGAGCTTATGTTTCTTTTGGTCTGGCTTGCTTCAGTTAATATGAATTTTTCCAAGTCTTTCCATTTCCTTACAAATGGGGCGATGTCTTTCCTTCTGATGGCAGCATAGCATTCCATTGTGTATAAGTACCACATCTTCTTGATTCAGTCATCTATTGAGTGGCATCTGGGTTGGATTCATAGCTTTGCTATGGTAAATAGTGCTGCAATGAGCATCATTGTGCTAGTGGCTTTAGTATGTCCTTTTTTCTCGACGATTGGGAATGGAAGCCATCATGCTGGCTCACAACTTAATTTCAGCTACTTAGGAGGCTCAGGGCTTAGGATCACAGGTCAAAGCCAACCAGGGCCCTGCAATGTGTGAGATCAAAATCTGTGAACATACAATGACTGTAAGAGGAATCACACTGCCTGGGAATGTAGCCTAATGGTAGGGTGCTCACCTGGAATGCATGAAGACCTAGGTTCTATTCACTGGTACCGCATACTCAGAAAAATCTAGAAGTGGTGCTGTGTCTGAAGAGGCAGAGCACTCACCTTGGGCAAGCGAGTCCAATGAAAATGTCTAGGCCCTGAGTCCAAGCCCTAGACATTACCTGGCTGACACCACCCATAAAGGGCATTTTGCCAAGCTCTGTAGAAGTAAGGGCCAACCAATATCTAGACCACATGGGCTTCCTACTCACAGGCTCTGAGGCACCCACACCAGGACTTCTACTTTTTCTTGGTCTTACTGGTCGCATATTCCTCCAGCTGGTCAAAAAGTTTGTGTTTAGAAGAGCAGGTCCAAAGCCGTCATGTGTAGCCTCATATAGAGCTTGAGTTGTGTCAGGGTGTGGCAGTTCTTGAACTCATAGAAATCACTGGGGTAGAAGTCCATTCACATCGTATAGATGGAACACATGATGCTGTGGGCACATTCGGTACAAGGAAAGTGAGAGCCTTCTTTCTTCATCCTGAGCCTTTTACCAAAGCCCCTTTCTTGCAGGATTCTAATGCTGTGGCTGTCCTGCAGAGATGTGCACTTATGTGCTGGGAGGGGGGTAAGAGACACTCAAGAACAGGATGACTTTTACACCCCACTTCCAGAAGCTTCTGAGAGAGGCCTCTATGCATCTGTCCAAAGTAAACACACCTTAAATTAACTAAGTAAATGCTCTAAATAAATCAATAAGTGAATGCTCTAAATAAAGAACTAAATGCTCATTCCTCTAATCTTAGCCACACAGCAGGCTGAGCTCTGAAGATCACAGTGGAAAGCCAGTCTAGTCAGTAAAAGTCTAAACGCACTTGTCTTCAATTAGGCAGCAAAAAGCCAGAACTTGACATGTGACTCAAATGGTACAGTGCCAATTTTTGAACACGAAAGGGATGGCATTTAGACCTGGGTTCAGTTTCAAGTGGGAGCTCTGGACCACACACCAAAATGTAAATGCTTTCAGGTTCTAACAGGCAAAGCTATCACAATCCCTCCCTGATGGCTCAAAAGTGATTCAGCCCCCAGCTTTTATTCTGACTCCAGTATTTCACAGGCCTCTTCCATTAGTACTGACACCTCATTTCTTACTGGGAAATGGGATTTCCTAGGATGTCACCTAGGTGAGGGCTGCAGTTGTGAGCCACTTACTCATGCCTGAAATCCAACTTCTCAGTAAGCACACTGTTGAGACTCCAGTAGCTTGTGAGGGAAATGAAATGGCATGGTGTCCCAGTCATAATAAAGTAGTTTGTGCAATTGTATCATGCTTAGCTCCCCTGTGAACACCCCAGTGAACCAAACAGGCTCAGAGAGGAGCCAAGTATTCCAAGACTTGGCCAGGAGGAGTGAGCAAACCTGGGTTTGGAGGGGGAACACTCACTTTTTCAAGAGAATTTCCAGCAACTACTACATTGTCCTCCACTATTTGAAATTGTGCTGGAAGTTTCCCACATAAAAGAGATCACCTTTCTGGTAGGCAGGGATCAGCTTTGTCAGCAGCATCTCCAACAGGCCTTCCTCCAGGATCCATAGGTTACAAGGCTCATTCAGAGTCTGAGCTGACTTACCATCACACTGTATTGGCAAAACAGTGGATATTTCAAACGTAGGAATGGGACCACACTTCACACTGAGGAATTGGAATAGAGTACATTGGAAATGACACACTCTAATCTCAGTATAGTCACTTGAAAGCACACAAGAAGGTTGTAGTGTGTGGGCAGGATGATGGGTTCAAATAGGTTTCCTCTCAATATACCTCATCTGAGTTTCCCTGGAGTTTCCTGGCTTTCTTCCTAGAGAAATTCCTGATATACTGGAATTTTGGCTTTGCACTGATCCAGCATCTACTTCTTCAAGTGAGACATCCCTATCTCTCATGCCTGAGATCCGAGCCTCCTGACCTTTGGCAACAGCACAGCAACATCTTTCTGGTTCCTGAGCCACAGGCCAGGGGAGCTGGCTTGAGCTGGTTGTCACATACAGTGGCTTGGTTACCAGGGTTCCATATTCTGTTCCATTGTGAGGGAGGTAGGGTCACCTTTCAAGGCCCAATGACCAAAGCTCCTTGCTCACAGAAGACCTCCCCAAAGACATACTGGAGGCTGAATCTCCCTTCCCACCTCACATATGGATGTAGTAAACAGCACACCTTTTTGTTCAAATCCCAAGTCATTAACTAGGCGTAAGTGCTAGCCTGGTCTCAGGCTCAAGGAGACTTTCTTAGGTAAGATCCAAACTTAACTGTCACTATTCCCCTTACCCTTCACAAGACATTTTGCTTCACAGTGCCTTCTCAGCTTGCATTTTGCCTCTTGCACATTTTTTTTGCTAGTCCTGGGACTTGACCTCAGAGCCTCTCCATTGTTCTTAGGCTTTCTTTAGGCTATAGCTGTCCCACCAAGCCACAGCACCACTTCCAGCGTTTTCTATGTATATGGTACTGCAGAATCAAACCGGACTCTTTTTGTGTGGTAGCCAAGCACTCTACAAATAGATGAAACACCCAGGCCATCTTGCACATATTGTTCACTTCAATCTACTAGGACGTTGTTAGGTTTCTGTATCCTAATCTATTTTTCTTCCTGATGAATATCTGTGCTGTCATCTGTAAAAATGCAAGTGGGAAAATCACAGAAGCATTGGTGACATAAAAAAAAGTCTTACAGACATAGATAAATGTTCATTCTTTGTAGGAGAAAGGATATTTTGATATGATGATGATGACTATTTATAAATACTTTATCGGGGTTTAGAGTTTGGCCCAGTGGTAGAGTGCTTGCCTAGCATCCATGAAGATCTAGGTATGAGTCCTTAATATCACACAGATATAAAAATCCATATGGCAATATGGCTCAAGTGGCAGAGGGCTAGACTTGGGAAAAGCCAAGAGCAGTGCTCAGGCCCTGAGTTCAAGCCCCAGGAATGGCAGAAAAGACAAAAGAAAAGAAAAGAAAAGAAATGTGCTTTTTACAAGTTATTCACTCACAGCATTTGCCTCTGAATTCTTCGCTTCTGCATCTTGTGACTTATCCCTTTCCCTCAATGTAGACAAGAAAAACAGATTTTATTACTTGCTATCCTGTTGTCCAATCTTTGGATATTAATTCAAAATACAATATTGCCTAAGATATTGTGTGTGTGCATGTGTGTGTGTATCTGCCAATGTGTGCATGCACACGTGTACAGGGTTTAGGGCTTACTCATAGGGCCTGTGTGATAACCCTCAGCATCTTTTCCTCAAAGGTATTGGTCTTTCACTTCTAGCTTATTATAGCTAATTGGAGTTGAGAGATTCACTCAATTTCTTGCCCTGTGCATTGGAACCCAGTGCTGGGTTCTCATATTGTTAATTGTAGCTATAGAGAAGGCTGAGGTCTGGGGATCCTCGTTAGAATCCAGCCCCTGAAAGAAAGTCACTGATAGAAATCTTTATCTTCAGTTAAGCACGAATAAATAAGGCAAAAGTGGAACTGTGGCTCAGTTCCTCTTGTACCAGCCATGAGAAAATTAGTAATTGGCAGCACCTGGTCCCTGAGAGAAATCCTTAGCACTGGTTCAAAAAAAGAAAGAAAATAAGGAAAAAAATTAAATCTTGCTGAGGAATCCATAAGGATAAACGTGCCTGTCAATAATCTTGTCATTTCAGATTCCCTCAAGGGCTTATGTCTCTCTATATTTTTTTTCAAGTTTTTTCAAAGATATTTACATATTTTCTATCTTTCTTAAACAGAGATAGCCATCCACAAAACACAAACACAACTCTCACACAGTATATCACCCACCCATAAGTGTCTGGCTATGTATATATGTATAGTCATATGTATTGATCTGTCTCTCTATACTAATATATAAATGCATAAACATATGTATTTAGACAAACAGGAAACATACATAGATAGGTCTCAGGCATTTCCAGATTTTGTGCAAGTCTTCTGAGTGCAACTTACCATTGTATTGTTTGTCAAGATAGAGTCCCTCTAACTTTTGGCCAGCTTCTTGTCCTTTGATACTTTTTTCTGCCAGTCCTGGGTTTTGAACGCTAGGCCTGGATGCTGTCACTGAGCTTGAGCTTCTTGCATTCCGTAGTTTATTGCAGATAAGAGTCTCATGGAGTTTCTGTCCTGGGGTGGCTTTGAATTGTGATCCTCAGATCTCAAACTCCTGAGTAGCTAGGATGACAGTCTTGAGCTACCAGTACCTGGTTCCTTTGCCTCTTTTACCCTTTTTTTGGCCCCACCACAGCCATGGTATCTACCTTCCTATGTTCTCTCCACCTGCCCCCAGACAGTGGTCTGACAGATGCTTTCCACCCACTTATTCATGTCCTCCTCTGTATTGGCTGACAGCTAAGACATGCACTCACTTGTCTGGATGCCAAACACAAAGCCATGTGATTGTTTCTCAGTCTGGAACATCCTATCAGATTTATAGCACCACAGAGGGTCAGGTTGATGCTCCTCCAGGGCTTCTTAAATTGTTCTCATATTAATCCACAACACGTTTGTCATCACTTGTCCAGCTAATTCATGGACTAAACCAGCATTCCCTACAAACTTAGATCCCAATACCATGAGGACACTCAAGGGTGCATTAGGAGTGTGACCTGCAGGTGGATGTGAGCCTGTCTAAGTTGGAGGGGATTTCTCCACCACAGGAAATGGAATACAAATTTAGAATCTGCTTTCATGAGGTGACAATCTCTGGCAGATGTTCTTATCAAACGTGGCACTGCCTACTTCCAGCTTAAAACATGGGTTGATGACCCAGCATAACAGAGAATGTATTCACCCCGGCCCAACACATAGGCTGGGACCCTGAACTTTCAGGTAGCATTTGGCTTTGAAGGTCATGAGATCTTAGTCTACAAATGATGAGCCCCCTCCCGTGAGGCATAGCAAACGGAGTCAAAGTGCAACCCAGTTAAGCACCAGATCAAGCTTCCCTTCTACAGTAGGGTATGGTTTGAAAACTGTGCATAGCTTCTGTTTGAAGCCAGTCCAGAAAGGAAAGTCCATGAAACTCTCATTTCCAGTTAACTGCCAAGAAAAAGCCAAAGATATAAATGAAGCTCAAGAGAGCTAGAAAGCCATCTGAAAAGAATGGTTACACCCTGCAACATCCTCATTATCTGATCTTGAAAACATCTCTGCGTTCATCCCAGCATGCAGCCAGCATCTGGGGGTGACAGTGACCCCTGCGCCCATTGGCAATCTGCACTGTCTCTGACATCTGTAATGTGAACCTCATTCTGTTGGGTTTGTGAAGCGGTGTCAACCCTGCAGAAGGAACCAACTGTGCCCTAACTCCCTCTGTCCCCTGGGGCCCCTAGCATTCCCCCATCTGCACCCCTCCTGTGGCTTCTGATCCTAGGGAGCCCTCCTGCCCTGTCCAACACTCACATGAAGTGCATATTTCTTCTCCTGGGGCAACTTCTCCACAGAGAGTACATGACATGCCCACTCTCCAGGCACGGGGAGATCCTGCCAAAGTAGCAAATCAGTGATATGGACATAAAGTGATGAATAGAATTTTAGATCCTGATGGTAGATAGTCTGCAAAATCCAAGAGAGAATGGAATTGGAGGGGACCAGGGATCAGGATGTGGGCATGGAGCTTCCCTGCCAAGAGGGTGGGGGAAGTCACAGGCTGGGGGATGCACAGGATGATCCATGGGCCCTGTGCAGCTACTGGGTCACCCCCTTCTGCATCTCAGCCTTTGGCTTTGAGCTCTGTGATCGTCAAGATGTGCACAGTCTGTACTCTGGCTGGCAGAAGAAAGGACCCTGGGAAGACAATTGTAGACCCTTTGTGAGTGTAGGAAGGGGTAGGCTGGACACCCAGTCAAAGAGGAGCTAAAACTGGAGTCGAGGGGTGTGCAAGGAGTGGGTGTGACGGTTGTGGGCAGTCACAGTCACGGCAGAGGTGGCTCTGTCTGTGGGGTGAGTGCCTCCCTGCAGGCACAGCACTGGACATATCAGAGATCCACATGAAAAGGAAAAGCTGGAAATGGCACTATGTTTCAAATGATAGAGCATCAACATTGAGCAAAATAGCTCAGGGACAGTACCCAGGACCTGAGTATAAGCCTCATGACTGTAATAGAAAAAGAACCAGGACTATGAGAGGGAACCTGGTACTCTCTTGGTCTAATCAGACACAAGAAGAGGCCGGGATAGGCTGTGGAAAAACACAGAGAACATCTTCCCCCAGCTCATCCTGTCCTGCATGCAGGGACAGCCATGTATCAAGGGGTACAGTGAGATCATCTTCACCCCTGTGCTGCCATCTGAATTGTAGGCCTCTGTCCTGGCATGGGGTGTCCTGATGGCTGAGCAGGTGCCCTAACCCTAGATGGAGAGCAGCCACTGACTGTGGTAGCTAAGGAGAGATCTGTTCCATAGCTATCAGGCCACCCAGCATGGGAGCCATAACCACCCCTCACCCAGGTAGAGGCCAATGGTTCTCCAGGTGCTATTAACATTGCCCCACCCCTAGCTCTGGGTACACGTGACATTCCCTCCACAAGGAGCAGGACTATGTGAAGGATCAGGAAGCTGCCTATGGGCTTCAGATGATGGCCAGGTTGGCATTACAGATGGCCTCACTCTGTCACCACCTTCCCCTGCCTCCATAATTCCTCCATCATGCCTCTCTACCTCCCACCCATTAACCTTGGAAACCAATGAACTGGGCTCTCATCATTCCTCTCACCTCTTCACCCACCTTGCCATGCGTCCATCCCTCTGTCACTTCCACCCCACACACATCCCACCACCAGCCACCCTGTAGCTTATGAGGATCCCAGAGGAAGCTCTTGGTGAACGGCTTGTGACCACAAAACAGTTACTATCACCCGCTCCGGCCTGATCCACCACAGAATAAGAACAGCCAAGCAGGCACACACTGCAGCAGAGTTGCTCTGCTGCCACCCTGATTTCTTCATGGCCACGACTTGGCTCTCCTCAGCCTCCCAGCTCAGTAACCAGAACATTGTGCTTTCACAGAGCCATGGCCTCCAGTCTCCATGGACACAATGACATCAAGGTGATGCCAACTTCCCCATCTCTATATACTTCTAACTATGGGATGGGAGCTGAGGTTCTCTTCTGTGACTCCATCTGCTAAGAGGCTCATGCAGATTTCTATCTTTTGCTCATCATGGTGACTCTTTGGTTAACAAGTCACTGCTGGGCTTCCAGTTCACCACATATAGAACCCATACTCCAACACTTTTCTTAGAAGGACTGATGACTTTTAAATATTCTCTAGTTTTAAATTTCTAGTTCCTTCTCTCTTTCATTTATATATTTCCCTTCCTCACATACTTCCCTTTTTTTACCTTCCTTCTTTCATTCCTGGCCTTGAACTCAAGACCTGGAGCTTTTTCCTAGCTTTTCTTTGCTCAAGGTAGCACTGTAGTTCTTGAGCCACAGCTCTACTTCAATCTTTGTTCTTGCTCTAAACTGGGAGTGCCGGAGCCAGCCGGCAGCAAACCAGGGTTCGTGGATTGGGATTCCTGAAATAGGGGCAAGGACTAGGAAAAAATAGAAGAGAGACAAACAGATCGAGTTCGGGAGGACTACAGCCCAAGTCAGCTGTCCAAGAAGTCTGTGAGCTCCAGACTGCTGCCTAAGACTGTCCCATTTATTTTAAGTTCCGACCTTAAATACTCTTCTTAAAACTAGGGAACTGCCAGAGGCTACATTCATACAAAATAGTAAACAAGTCACATATAGGATAAATGAGAAAGGATTAACATTGCTTAAAGTCATCCTGATAAGAACTGATTGACTTTGCTTAAAGTCATCCTGATAAGAACTGATTGACTTTGCTTAAAGTCATCCTGATCAGAGTTACTTCCTTGTGTCTACAGTTGTGTAGGTCCAAGGTCAGGTCCAAGGTCATTGACCCCACAGTCGGTCCCCAACATCTCCCCCATCTTTCTTTTAAAAGATGCGGACTTGCTTGTCTTAGGTTGGGTGGATCGCTGACTCTGCCTTACCCGTCATGGGGAACTTCTTCAGATCAAGCTGAAGGCCCTGTCTTAGGTTGGTCAGAGAGCGTCCCCTCTTATCCCATCCTTGACTGCGATTCCTCTTGGGGGGGGAATTCATCCATCTGGGGCTTAGATCTGCGGAGTTGTTCGATTGGTGACTGTTGCAGATGTGACCATTGGACGGGTACTGGCCATAGGTGTTGATTTGTTCCCAACCATAGCTTCAGTTGTCACTTTACTTGGAGTAGAAACAACAGCAGTTGGCTTGATATTGGCTGTTGGTGGATCTGAAGTGCTGGCAATTCCTCATTCTTCAGAAGCTGCAGTAGTTTTCAACGTGATCTGTCTCTGCTGTTCTGGGACCTTACTAGTAGGTTCTTGAGGCTCTTTTTTCGGCTCTAAGTGCCTCCCTTGATGCTCTCGGAGTTCTCTCTCCAATCTACTGATTCGACCTTCTAAATGGGACTTAAGAGCTGTCATACAAGCATCAAGTTCATTTTTTTTTGCTGATCTAACATTCCATTCTCCCCCCTCTTTAAAACAATGCAATAATTCAAACCTAAATGATTTTCTTGATTAAACCTTGAACATGTTCACTCAATCATTCACACACATTCATACTCAAAGATTTTAAAGTGCACAAAATTAATATTGGCCATCCATTTTCCGGAAGTTTGTGTCAAGAGAGCTTTGCCAATTTTACTCTTGCAGGTGAGAACCAGGTTCAAAACAAAACTTTAGAAAAAACATAAGGATCCATATTTAAAACTGGTACCAATTTCAAAGACAAAACTGGACAAGAAAAAATATGTAACATGAACAAGACAAAGAAACAGAGACTTTTACACTTAACACAAAAACATGAATTCAGGTCTTTTCCGCATTACTGGATGCATTACTGGAGGGTTGGGGGTGAAGGTCCAGTGGGTCGCTGCTTGGATGACCACTGTCACTCTCCACAATCTGAACATAGCGTTCGGGCAGCCAACGGGCATCATTTTCTTCCTGTGAGAGAACACATACATGCCCTCTACCCCAGGTTAGAACAGGATCTGGTCCGTGCCAAGCACCAGTTAGGGGATCCTTCCATTTTACTAAGGCAAAAGCACGCTGCTCTCTTTTTTCCCAGAATCGCTGAGCAGCAGATAAATTATTTGAATGCAGATTCAAAAAATTTAAAACAAATAAAGCATGATTAAGTATATTCACAAGGGTAGCAGGATACGACTCTCCTTTCTGTATTTTAGCAATTTGATGTTTTAATAATCCATTAGCTCTCTCCACGATGCCTTGACCTTGAGGATTGTAAGGAATGCCTGTAATATGAGTGATATTATAAGAATGGCAGAAGGACTGAAATGCTTGGCCTGCATAGCCAGGGCCATTATCTGTTTTTATTTGCGAGGGAATCCCCATCACAGCAAAACATCGAATGCAGTGAGAAATACAATGTTTAGTAGCTTCCCCAGCAAGGGGGGTGGCTAGGATAAAATTAGAATAAGTATCTACAGTAACATGAACATATTTTAATCGGCCAAATGATGGAACATGTGTGACATCCATCTGCCAAATGTGATTAGAAAGCAGTCCTCGTGGATTTATACCTAAATGAGGAGCTGGTGAGAAGGGCACACAGTTGGAGCAAGTTTTAACTATTTGACGTGCCGCTTCTCTTGATAATTTAAACTGTCGGCGCAAGGCTCGGCTGTTTTGATGATGGATGGCATGTGACTGCTTAGCAAGTTCGACCTGAGTTAAATAAACTCTGGTGGCAGAATCAGTAACTGCGATACCCTCACTTAAAGGGCCAGGAAGATTAGTATGAGCTCGAATGAAGCCAAAAAAACAGGGGTGGTTGCGAGAACAAAGCAAAGTTTGTACTTGGCGAAATTGGGTCTGGATATTGGAGTTAGTAGTTCCAATAAAGGGAACAGTTTCTATGACTTGAAGAGCACGAATTACATATTGGCTGTCTGAGTATAAGTTAAAGGGCTCGTCTTGTAACAGGACAAGTGCTTGTAAAACAGCCTCTAACTCTACCTCTTGGGCGGAGGAAAAACCCGTAACCCAAGATTGAGTTTTCCCATTAATGGTCAAAGCAGCCGTTCCATTAGAGGATCCATCTGTAAATACTAAAGCGGCAGAAGATAAAGGCGAGGCCTGTACTATGGAAGGAAATAGGAACGTATGACATGCAGCAAATTGGAGGAGTTTGTTAGACGGGTAGTGATGCAAAATTTTTCCCGTATAATTGGCTCAAGCAATGGCCCAAGAATTGCAATGGGCGAATAGCCAATCTTGTTGTTGTAAATTATATGGGACACAGATAAAATGAGGTTCCTGACCTAAATATTTACGGGAATCCACTCGGCACATATGTATCAGATTAGCTACCAATTCGTAGTAGGGGATCAGCACTTTGCCGGGTGTTGATGGTAGATAAAGCCATAAAAGTGGGCCATCCTGCCACAATACAGCAGTTGGGGAGTGAGAAGTAGCTAAAATGTAAACTCCCCAGGGTTTAGAGTAGTCACAATAGGTCACTTGTTGCTGTGAAATTGCCTTTTCTACGATTTGGATGGCCCTCCTGGCGTCAGGATTTAAATTGCACAAGGATGTAGGGTTGGTATCTCCTTTTAAGAGATCAAAGAGGGGTTTTAACTCTCCTGTGGACAGCTTTAGATAAGGCCGAAGCCAATTTATATCTCCTAAGAATTGCTGAAAATCATGAAGGGTTCTTAAGTGTGAAGTTTTTAATTGTATTGTTTGGCTTTTAAAATAGTGTGGGCCTAATATATGGCCTAAATACGTAAAAGGGGGGTGTTCCTGAACCTTTTCAGCTGCTATTATAAGGCCAAAGTGACTCAGATCTTGCTTTAGTTGTCCAAAGGCTTGTCGTACGACGATAGGGTCAGAACAAGCCAACAAGATGTCGTCCATATAATGAACAATATAAACAGAAGAAAATTTTTCACGGGTGGAAGAAATGGCTCTGGCTACAAAACTTTGACATAAAGTTGGGCTATTTGCCATGCCCTGTGGGAGCACAAGCCAGTGATATCGCTTCATGGGTTCTTTAAAATTAACAGAGGGGACGCTGAAGGCAAAGCGCTTACAGTCCTGAGGTGCCAGGGGTATAGTATAGAAACAATCCTTCAAATCTATAATAATCTTGTAAGTATCCTTTGGGATTGCCATGGGTGAAGGCAAGCCGGGCTGTAAGGCTCCCATAAGTTCCATAGTTGCATTTACTTTCTCAGATCCTGTAACAGCCTCCATTTACCTGACTTTTTCTTTATAACAAAAATTGGAGAATTCCATGGAGAGTTAGAAGGGGCCACATGTCCCAAGTCTAGTTGTTCCTGTACCAGCTGCTGAACTGCAATGATCTTTTCTAGAGAAAGAGGCCACTGTTCGACCCATACCGGTTCTTCCGAGAGCCAATTTATGGGATCAGCATGAGGGGCAGGACAAACAACAGCCCCCGTTAAAGAATACCCTAATCCTTGTCTCGGGGGGTGAGACTGGGGTTGGAGTTGCTCTAGCTCCCCCTGTGCTGCTCGGCCTAGTCCCCTAAAGGGGAGGAGGCCTTGATCAAGTAACTGCTTAGTGACCGCAGCATTAGGACTAAACATATACACTCCCATTTTTTCCATGATATCACGACCCCAAATATTAATTGGCAGATGATCCAAGACAAATGGCTGAAAATGACCAGAGTGCCCTTCCTCATCTCTCCAAACAAGGATCGCACTGCTCTGCTGTGGGTCAGTTGCTTGCCCAATCCCCTGTAGGGAAGTCATAGAGGTTGTCAGGGGCCATTGGGCTGGCCAATGCTTTTTAGATATTACAGACACATCCGCTCCTGTGTCTAATATTCCTTTAAAGGTTTTTTCTTGTATAAATATAGTCATCTCAGGCCTCTCTTGTTTTATGCTTTGTACCCAATAGATATCAGAGGATCCAAATCCTCTCTGTCCGCATGGGGCAGAAGAATTAGCAGTCTCCCCATGAGATAATGGGACAAGTATTAGTTGTGCTAATTTTTGACCGGCTGGGATTGATACTATGTGTTTCGGGGCAGAGGCCATAACTTTGATTTCTCCAGTGAAATCCTGGTCAATTTTGCCAGGTGTAATCTGTATCCCTTTAAGGGCTGAGCTACTTCGCCCTAACAGCAATCCAGCCACTCCCGGGGGAAGGGGACCGAAGACCCCCGTGGGGAGAGCTTGTGTCCCCATCTCTGGGGTCAATACTGAGCAGGTGGAGGAACAGAGGTCCAATCCTGCGCTGCCTGGGGTGGCACGGAAGAGGCTGGAGACTGATTTTGGGGAGTTGTTAGAAGATTTACTTGTGGCCGAGAAGAGGGAGGGACTGCCCCATGGTTTTGCGGGGCCAGAGGCTGGCCCCTTCTCCAGTTTCCCGAAAACGGGCGGCCATTGCGATCTGTTCTTGACCTGCAATCTTTAGCCCAGTGCTTCCATTTACCACAGCGTGGACATGTGCCAGGTAATTTTTCTCTCTTTAACCTGGCCTGGCGTGGGCATTGCGTCATCCAATGTCCTATTTGTCCACAAGAGAAGCAACGCCCTGGGGGTCTAGCAGCCCAGGCCTCTGGCCTCTGGCCTCTATATTTTTGAAATTCAGTAGCAGTCTTTCCTTGAGGAGCGGCGGCTAAAGTAAGGCCTTGTACATGGGAGGGTCCAATATCAGCACATAGTGAAATAAAGTCCGTGATTCCTCCCTTATTCCTATGGGGTCTGATAGCCGCCTGACAGGCGGCGTTGGCATTTTCATAGGCTATGTGTCTAACTATAATCTTCCTTGCGTTCTCATCTTGTACTAGGTGGTCTGCAGTCTCCATTAACCGAGACAAAAATTCTAGATAAGGTTCATTCGGTCCCTGTTTAACTTCTACTAAATTTTTTGTACGATTGGAATTACGTAACCTTTTCCAAGCCTCTTTCGCCGCAGCATTTATTTGTAAATAGGCTTCCTTTGCATAACCCAATTGATCTTCGGTGTTTTTATAGATTCCCTCTCCTAAAAACTGATCAAAAGTGTAAGGCAGGTTCTTAGACCTATTTGTTTCAATTTTAGCCCGACACTGTGCAGTGAACTCTGTCTCCCATAATAAGTACTCTCCCGCACTAAGGCATGCTCTGGCAAGCCGCTTCCAGTCATTTGGGCATACAATACCAGCACACGCGGCCTCTAATATTACTTGAGTAAATGGGCAGTTGGCCCATATTGGGAGCAGGCACTCTTTAAATCCTGCAATAGTTGAACAGTAACAGGTTGATGGTATACTTGTTCATCCTGATCAACTAAACTAGGGAAGCATCGAGGCTCTGAAATATCTTCCCTCTCTCTAGCAGCCTGAGCCAGGTTTAATTGTGATGCACTGTGCCTGGTTGTAGTGCCTGTTAAAAGGGATTTGTTGCTAGGGCTTTTAGGCTTGAAAGGTTGAAAAAGCGATTGGGGCCGTAAGGCTGCAGCCTGAGGCGGTGGGTGTGAGAGGTAGGATTTAGAATCAGAAACCATAGTGGCCTGAGGGTCATATCTCCTTCCTGCTTCTGGGGGGGCTCTCTGTTCTTTCCCCATTTTAGATAGTAGATGTAGGATTTCTTCTAACCTCTTTTCTATCGTAGCTATCCGGTCCTCCATCGGCTCATCATAACTTTCCTCCCTCATATTCAAATTTGAATTCTGATACTCAATATCTACTGGTTGTTGTTCCATTTTCAAGATCTCACTTAGACTCTCTTGGGCTGCGGCATATGGCTCAGCCTCAGGTTTTTTAGAAGGGTCCTTTAATTCATAAAGTTCCCTTAATTCAAGATTAAGTTCAGCATTCTCATGTTGAGGATCTATGCATTCACTTACTAAATTCCATACATCAATAACCTCTTCTGGGGTCTTTTCGGGGCCATATACATTATAATAATCTTGAATTCTTTTTCCTATCCGCTGTGAGGTTTTTTGGAATTCCTCCTCTATAGACCTCGGGCATGCCTCCTCGAGAAACTGTAGGAAGCACTGAAGCATCCCTTCTTCCACCCACGTTCCGAGGGCTTCAAGTAGGCCTGTTAAGATCGGTAAATATGACGTATAGCTATTAACTTGAGCCATAATTTTTACTCTGGATAATACAGCCTCCCGCTCTCTCACTCTCTTAAAAGTCCTACGATGTGTTACTCACCACAGCGGGGTCCTCCGCCTTCGTCCCAGATTTTCAGGGTCCCTGTTCGGGCGCCAACTGATGTGCCAACTCCATGCTGGCTTGACCTATGCCATCTTCAAACCTGGAGCAAGTGGGGCTCCTCTCTCCATGACACCTTTTGTGTACAACACCAGGAGGACCTTTACCTTGAGACAAAATTATGAAGACTATCTCTACCAGCAAAGATTCCAGTGAGATGTGCCTACATGGATAAAGCTAAAATCTCACTAAAGTGAGGTTGTTGGCAGTGCTGGAGCCTGAACTCAGGGCCTGGACACTAAGCATTTGTACTCAAGACTAGCCTTTTACCACTTGAGCCCAAACTCCATTCCCAGCTGTTTTTATTTTTGGTAGTAAGAATCTATCAGACTTTCCTGTTCTAGGTGACTTGGAACTTCCATACTCAGATCTCAGCCTCCTGACCAGCCTGGATTAAAAGTGTGGATCAGCCATGCGCCACACCTGAGGACTTCTGCCAGCACATTTTTTCCCAAAAATTGCAAGAGGAAGATGAGGGAGGGTTGGGCTCATCCTGCCCTGCATATGAAGGAGAGCATCAGCGCCTGAACTTCATTCCCTGTTGTAGGCTGCTGGAGGAAAAGGAAGCAAATAGGCACAGGCTGGCAGCAGATGCCACAGAACAATTTGTGACCAAGACTCCCAGAGCAGACCCCAGAATCGATGACAGAGTTGGATCTACCCAGTAACAGAGGCAGTGGTGACACCTGAAACTGCGCGTTTGAGCCTTTGCTGCTAGTAAACAGGGCCACCTATGTCTCAATGAGAAAGGTGAGATTTTGGTGGAGAAGTTGAGATTAATCATTATGTATCATGCAAGAAGACAGACTATAAGGGGTCTTTTATTATTCCAAGTGAAATTTTGGATTTCCTCTTCTGTTTCTTTAAAGAATGACATTGGGATATTGATGAATATTGCACTGAATTTGTAGATAGTCCTTATCAAGATTGCCATTTTTACAATATTACTTCTTCCAAACCAGGAGCATAGGTTTTTGCATTTCCTCAGTTCTGCGTTAATTTCCTTCTCCAGGGTTTATAGTTCCATCAAAAAAGGTGCTTTACATTCTAAGTTAATTCCTAGGTATTTTATTTTCTTTGATAGCAAAATGAGTTGCTATCCTGATTCTTGCCTCATTCCTCACATTTGTTGGCATATAGGAAGGCAGTTGACATTGAGGGTTAATTTTATACCCTGCTACCTTACCAAAGTTTTATATCAGCTCAAGCAGCTTTGGAGTAGAGTCTATAGGGTTCTTTAAATACAGAATCATGTCATCTGTAAGGAGAGAAAGTTTCAGTTCCTCTTTCCCTTTTCCTCCTCACTCCAGTTAGAATGGCCAAGATCCAGAAATCTAATAACGTATGCTGGAGGGGATGTGGCCAGGAGGGATCACTACTACACTGCTGGTGGGATTGCAAACTCGTTCAACCACTATGGAAAGCACTATGGCAGTATCCCAAAAAGACTAAACATAGAGCTCCCCTGAGATCCAGCAATTTCACTACTTGCCAATCGTCCAGATAGGACATACTAAATTCACTAGAACAATAACAATTATCACAGCACTATTTACTATAGCAAAGGTATGGAACCAACCCAGATGCCCGTCAGTTGATGAGTAGATCAAATATGGTATTTTTACACAATGGAATTCTGTGCTTCTGTCAGAAAGAATGACATAGACGAATTTGTAAGGAAATAGAAAGACTGTAAAGTTTAGAAATTAGTTTCTGTCTCCTTCTCTCTCTCCTTCTCTATCTGTAAAATTTGGAAGTTCCTGTTTCTCTCTCTTTCTCTCTCTTTTCACTCCTTCTCTCTCTCTTTCTCTCTCTCTCTCTCTCTCTCTCTCTCTCTCTCTCTCTCTCTCTCTCTCTCTCTCTCTCTCTCTCTCTCTCTCCAATCCTTAGGCTTGAACTCAGGGCCTGAGCTACTTTTGCTCTAGGTTAGCACTCTACCATTTGAACCACAGTGCTGATTCTGGCTTGCTCTTTTCACGTAGTATTGAGGAATCTAACCCAGGCCTTCATCCTTGATAGGTTAGCACTCTACCACTAAGCCACACAGTCAGCTTTCAGAGGTTTCTCACAAAGGTTTTCCTACATGCTATTATGTCTTCTGTGAGTGTCTTAATGCTTGCTGACGGTTGACTTAGTTTAGAAGAGTTACCCTAATGCTCCCATATACAGTGATTCTATATATAGCTAAATGTTTTTCATTACTCAGAATTTCTCTATTGTGTATGTTCTGAAATGTACTGAAGACTGACTTCTGATTAAAAGTCTTTGCACATTTGTTCTATTCATTAGTTTTCTTTTCTTCTATGGGAATCAGGTTTGTGATGAACACAGAAGTATGCCTTCCAGGTCAAACACTTTCCACATTTGTAATATTCATAAGGTTTTTCTCTCCTATGTGCATTTTATACTTAGTCATGCGTTCATGATGGATTTTTCATATGCTTATATTCATACGATTTTTATCCTGTGTCTGTGTGGTATATGCAAACTCAACTATGAGTTCTTCAAAAAAAATTCCCTTTCATTTTATTCATAGGATTCTATCCTGTGGGTGTTTAGTGATAAATCTTGACTTGTGCCTTCTGGGGAAAAGACTGAACATTTGCTACATTCATTAAGGGTTTTATCTTGTGTTGGTTCTGTGACACAAGCTGAGTTTTCTTCCACAGACTAAAAAGTCTTTCCTATTTATTACATTGCTAAGGCTTCTCATATGTGTGAACTCTCTTACGCTTCCTGAAGGGAGAATACTGCACGAAAGACTTTCAACTTTGGTTATATTCCTAAAGTTTCTAATATGTGTGAATTCTGTTATGCCTCCTGTAATGTGACTTCCATCTGAAGGTCTTACCACATTTGATGCACTCGTACAGTTTCTCTCCTGTGTGTGTTCTCTGATGCAATTTGAGGGAAGACTTCCATTTGAAAGACATTCCACATCGGTTACATTCATAAGGTTTTTCTCCTGTTGGAATTGTCTTATGCATGTTGAGGTTTGGCTTCTGTGTGAAGGACTTTCCACATATGTTACACTCATAAGGTGTTTCTCCTGAGTATATTCTCTGATGAACATGGAGTTTTACCTTCCATTTGAAAGACTTTCCGCATTCACTACATGCATAAGTTTTCTCTCCTGTGTGTGTTCTATTATGCCCATCAAGATATGACTTCCACTTGAAGGTCTTTCCACATTTGTTGCACACATAAGGTTTCTCTCCTGTGTGTGTTCTTTGATGCAATTTGAGGGAAGATTTCTGTCTGAAAGGCTTTACACATTGGTTACATTCATAAGGTTTCACTCCTGTGTGTATTCTCTGATGAACACGAAGTTTTCCCTTCCCTTGGAAAGACTTTCCACATTCATTACACTTATAAGATTTCTCTCCTGTGTGTGTTATTTGATGAACTCGAAGGTGTATCTTCTGGGTGAAAGACTTTTCACATTTGTTACATTCATAAGGTTTCTCTTCTGTGTGTCTTCTCTGCTGCAAAGTGAGGTATGATTTCAGTCTAAAAGTCTTCCCACATTTATCCCATTAAAGATTTCTCTTCTGTGTGAGAACTCTGATGTGTGCTGAGAGCTGAATTCTGGGCAGAAATTTTATTATGTTCCTCATATTCATAAGGTTTGTCTTCTCTTGGAGATAGAGGTTGGAGCGTCAGGTCTGACTTCTCAGAAATTAATTTTCACAATTGGTGTACGCATCACATATCTCAGGATATTTGCTCTGAGGTATTGTAAGGCGTATTTCATTACTGAAAGATTTCTCACATTCACTACATGTATGAGGAGTCTCTCCTGTGTACATTTTCGGATGTGTAGTGATGGTCGGTGTTAAGTACAATATTTTTCATCACACAGTACATTTAGCAGTTTTCCTCCCTCCCTGAAGAATTTCTCGGGCAGGGAGAACAGAATTATGATACTGCAGATCTTTTGGACTGTCACAATCATGAATAAAATGCTCTGAATATCCGATGGATTTTTTAAGAACAGGAGACATATGAGATCTCTATGCAGCATTCATCTCATCAGGCTTAGGAGACAGAACCATGTTCTGACACTTAATGAACTCCTCAGTCCTCACCCCTAAGTTGTTACCGTTATTCCTAATCAGCTCTGGATTGTGTGTAGAGCTCAAATTTAAAGTTGTTGCTAATCTCACGTTTTCCTCCACTTCGATACTACTTGCAACTGCTACTTCACAAAGACATTCATGTGGACTTTCCTGGCAGGTCTTGAACACATTTTCCATGACCTGGACATCTAAAGTGAGTCATAGAAAAAAAGACACAAACATACATGAGATACAAATATTCCTTACTGTAAAGGTAATGACTTTACTTTCCCATCCTAAGTGTTAGATATTTTAAAATATAAAAGTGGAAATTGATTTGTGAGAAATATATGCTTTTCTCCCTAACATATTAAGAAAATGATATTTTACAATGACCAATAATGTTTTTCTGTGTTTTAGTTCTCTTTTTATATCACAGGAAATATTTATTGAAATTACCCATCTATGTATTGCTACAGTTTTAAGCTGAGTACTACCTATAATATACCTGCAACTGTTTTTTTTCAAATACTGTTTTGTTTATACATTGAGGAATAGCTGCCTTTCTTTTATTTTTGAGAAATAATCTATTGTGCTCTTTTGCATCTTTTTAAAACTTTCTTTTCTTTTCTTTTCTTTTTTTTGTAGTTCATAGGCTTCGGCCCTGTCCCTGAACACTTCAGCAGAAGACTATAACCCCTATCCTTGAGCTACAGCCCCACTTCCCCTTTTCTAGAGTTAACTACAGATAAGAGTCTCGGGTCCTGAGTAGCAGATAGGATTACCTTACCCAGTTTCAATGCTGTTTGCTTATTAACCATTAAGTGAGGAACACGAATTTTTTCTAGTTTCAGCGGCCACAAGTTTGGTTTATATGTCTGTTTGCCTTTGATCCAAGCAAGAACGATTCTTGAGAGTAAGGACTTACACCTATACCCCTTCAGTTACAACTTCTCACTAAAGTCTCAATTTAGGTATTTGTGGGAATTTTGAAATTTGTTTCTTTCCATTTGAAGTCTTATAAAAATTCCTTTTCTAACACTCCTGTCCCTCAGAACCATGGAAGACCAGAAAATCCCCAGCTCATTGTCTAGTTAATTTTCTTATGTTGATTGAAACTTTGATGTTTTTTTTCCCTTCCATTCCTGGGTTTGAACTGAGGACCTAACCACTATCCTTGGATTTTCTCAAGACTAGAACCCTACCAATGAAGTCATTACTTCTGGCTTTTTCTATGTATGTGGTAAGGAATAAAATCTGTGTCTTTGTGCATTCTAGCAAGCACTCTACCACTAGGCTCAATTTCTGGTGGAAAGGTCTGGTTCTGAATACCAGTCTCTTCCTACCAGCAAAAAGATATTATTCTTATCAGAGAATAATGCCTTGACTTATTCCTTGTTTGCTCAATCATTTATAGTCTTAGTTTTAAAGAAATGAAATATCATTCATTCTTTCTTTCTTTCCTTCTTTCTTTCTTTCTTTCCTTCTTTCTTTCTTTCTTTCTTTCTTTCTTTCTTTCTTTCTTTCTTTCTTTTTCTTTCTTTCTTTCTTTCTTCCTTTCCTTCCTTCCCTCTTTCTTCCCTTTTTCTTCTTTCTTTCTTTCTTCATTTCTTTCTTTCTTTCTTTCTTTCTTTCTTTCTTTCTTTCTTTCTTTCTTTCTTGTTTTGCGGTCATGGGACTTGAATTCTAGACCTGGCTCATCTTCCTGAGCTCTTCAGCTCAAGGCTACTGCCCTATATATTTAGCCTCAACCCCACTTCTCATTTTCTATTGGTTCATTGGAGAGAAGAGTCTAAGGTGTTTTTGTGATAGGTCAGTCTTTGAACCTTGATCCTCAGATCTCAGCCTCCTAAGTAGCTAGGATTACAGGCATGACCCACGGGCTCATGGCTTTCTCATTTTATTTTGTTTCACAGTGATGTCTACAGAGAAATCTAACTTTAACTCTGCTGCCACATAGAATTCATCATATCACCCTATGATTCTTGGTGCCGGGTGTTTGGGCTAGCATGCACAAAGACCTGGTTCAGTTCCTTGGTACTACATACAAAGAAAAAGCCAGAAGTGGTGCTATGACTCAAGAAGTAGAGAGCTAGCCTTGAGAAAACCCAAGGACCATGCTCAGGCCCTGAGACCAAGCATAGGCTTGGGAAAAGAAAATGATTCTTGATTCATTCACAAAGAATTCCATAGGTTCCACACAGGATTTAGGGTAACTAAGAATATTATTGCTCAGTACATCACAACATGAACTTACCAATGGGGCTCAGGCTCCAACATCAATATGAAGATGCATTCACTCACCTGTGATATTCTTGTCAGAGGAATTTCCTATCCAGAGTTCTGCACAGTGCTCTAGCTTGTCAATTAATACAGGTTTGGGAACACAAGGCCCTGTAAATTAGAAACAGTAGAGAATTATTGCTTATGGTGTGTCATCATTGCTTTAAGTTCGCAGACATCCTACTCACAAGTTATCTATTAAATTTTTTCTCTCATTTCTCACTGGCTCCATGGTTGACTTTTCCCCAGCTCTGGATTCATTTTCTATGGCATAAACTTAGCTGTCTTGCTCAAGGCTAGAAAAATACCAGTTTGAGTCCCAGCTCCACTTACATGCATAGGTCTTCATGCATGCTAGGCAAGCACTCAACCACAAAGTCAAACTCTTGACACTCCACTAACATTTTTGAGGGGTTACTTGGAGTTATAGAGTTTCATGGCAATTTTTATGCCATTGCTGGCTTCAAATTAGAATTCTTAGATTTCTTCCTCCTGAATATTTTAAGATTACAGGCATGAAACATTGCACCTAGTGCCAGGTTTCCATTATAAACTCACTGTTTAGTGATTTGTAGATCCTATTTCTAATAATGATATATATTCTATTCTGGATTGTTTATCCACTTACAATTACTGTGTATGTTTGGAATGTCATCTCCATTAGAGGAAACATAATTTAGAACTGTTGTCAAAGTATCCTGAAGGTATCCTGAAGAATGAGTACAAAATTACCTTAGGTTTTCTTTAGAAAGTAATGATACTTCTCAGGGCCTGGAATCTTTCATTTAAATAGTACTGAAAGTTTGATAAACATTCACGTATCTGCAAAATAACAAGGCACTTGGCCTTGCAAGTGAATTTGACTTTTGCTCACCTAAGGACACCAGGTTGCTGTAGGTCTCCAGCATTACATCTCTGTTCAGGGTCCTCTGAGCATTGTCCAGATGCTGCCACTCCTCCCAGCTGAAATCCACAGCTACATCATCAAATGACACCAACTTTGAAATGGCACACTTTCATCAAGTAATTAGCACTGAGTTATAAACACACCATGTCTGGAATTTTATTCTTTTTTTGTTGGAATTGTATTCCTTTACTTAAATGTTTAGACTTACATGAAATATTGACCTGAAAAGCTTAGGGATGGTGCCTAGGCCAAGAGTTCAAGTCCCAAGACCCACAAAAAAATAAAAAGGCAAGCCAGGTGTTGGTGGCTCACGCCTGTCATCCTAGCTACTCAGGAGACTGAGATCTGAGGACCATGGTTCAAAGCCAGCCTGGCACAAAATTCCATGAGACTCCTTTCCAATTACCCACCATAAAATGTTTAATGGCTTGTGGCATATCATGGTATAGCAATTGTGGTATCGACAAAAAGAAGTCGGGGGAGTAGATTTAGGTTATAAATGGAATTATTCCATTGAAAAGGAACTACATTATATGATGACATATGCTGGTACTGTGAGAATATTGCAAAATCTTAGGGTATCAAGTAATAATACTGTGAAGTACACCCAGAATGTTAATGTTCTATGTCTGGCATGATAATCACTTGGGGAAGAAACTTTTTTTCTTTTTTTTAGCTGGGGGATTTGTAAGGCTTGAACTCTGGGCCTGGGCACTGTTCCTGAGCTCTTCAACTCAAGGCTATCACCCTACCTATGAAGCCACAGTGCCATTTCCCATATTCTAGTGGTTAACTGTAGATGAGAGTCTCATAGACTTTCTAATGCCCAGGGTGGCTTTGAACCAAATCTTTAGATATCAGCCTGATATCTGAGTAGCTAGGATTACAGGTAGAAGTCACTGCACCTGGCAAGAAATTTATTTCTTGCTGTTTTATACTACAAATTTACTGTATGTTTTACTTTTTCAAAAAGACTGAGGATGACCTTTGTTCTGTATATAATGGGAAGAGGGGTAGGGAGCTGTGAGCAGAAGAACTGAGGGGCAATACTCAGGGTAGGACAATAGCCTTAAACTAAAGAGTTCACGGCCCAAGGTCCAAGCCCCATGACTTTCCCCACTATCCCACAAAAAAAGGGAAAAAAATTGGAGATTGGAGAGGATTTTCTAAAAAGAATATATAGAAGTAGTACTTCAAAATGTAGAAAGAAGTTCAATATTAACAGTCATGAGAAAAATTAAAATTACAATGAAATCATTACTTTAAATATATTAATATAAATATAGTTTTAAACAAAAACATCCACATACACACATACAAACACACACACACACACGCATACAAAAAAACAACTTTCAAAGTCTAACTATTACTGGGAAGGCAGTGAGAAGAAGTAGAACTTTGGAATAGTACTGCAAGGAATATAAAACAATCAAAAATTGCATGGAGAGTGCTAAAAAAGTACTAAACATAGAATTACATAGAAATATGGTCCAACACTTCTATTTCTAGATTTGTACCTAACGGAAGAGAAAGCAGAGACTAGAACAAATATGTGGAGAATCCATTCACAACTATTAATAATAATCCAAAGATAGAAATATGCAAAACAATGCATTGAAAAGGAAGAACATTTTACTATATTTTACAGATGAATCTTGATTACAGTAAACTAAAAATACAGCAGTCATAAACGAAGAGCTAGGGTATGTTTTCCGTTCCAGAGCTTCCAAGGATCAACAAACCCTTAGAGCCAAAAAGCACGATGGTTCCAGAGAATGGAGTAGAGAGGAACAGGAGCTGAATGTTTAATGATTATACATGGAAGATGAAAATTGCTCTAGATGGGTAGAATGAAGAGAGAACTGTACCCTAAACAATGCTTATGTAGCCACACAGGATGGGACACACCTATACTCCCTGATCTTGGGAAACTCAAGAAGGATTTCTAGCCAACCTGGATGCATGGAAAGATCTATCATAAAAACTAATGTGGAGGGGCTGGGAGTTTGGCATAGTTGTAGAGTGCTTGTATGAAGACGAAGGTTCAATTCCGCAGTACCACATACACAGAAAAAACCAGAAGTAGTGCTGTGGCTCAAGTAGAAGACCACTAGGCTTGAGGAAAGCTGAAGGACAGTGCTCAGACCGAGTTCCAGCCAAAGGGCTTGTTTAAAAAAAACCAGAAAGCTGAGCATGATGGGGTGGTGGCTCACTTCTATAATCCTAGCTACTCAGGAGGCTGAGATCTGAGGATCAAGGTTTAAAGCCATCCTGGCACAAAAAGACGTGAGACTCTTATCTCCAATTTACCTTTAGAAAATGGGAAGTGGGGCTTGGCTCCAGGGTAAGGTGGTAGCCTGGAGCTGAAGAGCTCAGGGATAGTGTCCAAGCTGAGTTCAAGATCTATGACCGACCAAAAAACAAAAAACAAAAAACAATATGGAAAAATTTGGATTCTGTGAATTTTATCAGGCATATAAATGTCTTTTTTTGCTGTTGAAATAACAAATTGTTTGGAAACATTTTAAAAGTTTTTACCTAGAAATGTACACTACAAATGGAATTAATAACAAACAAAATATGCAAAAGATACAAATTATCAAAATATGGGTATCCTGCTTTTGTATGTTTTCACTGACTCCTGTTCAAATGAGTCACATATTCTGAATCATTTCTCCCAGTCGATATATGCCACACATGTTAGCTTGTACTGAACATCTTGGGAAATAAAAAGCAAATACTAAGCAAATGTGTGTTAGATTTTGTCAACAGTGATATTTCAAATATAAATCCCTACTCATTGCATTATTTAATATCAGTGCCGGAATCTAACTTACACTGGCAGAATCTTCAATCTTTGGAGAATCTTCAAAAGGGTGTGTAAATATTTAGGATCGTTATGTCTTCCTGGAGGAGAGATCCCTTTAGTAGTATGTAGTAACCTTCTTTGTCTTTTCTTACCATTTTTAGTTTGAAGTCTATTGTATCTGATATGAGGATGGCAACTCCAGCCTGTTTATGGGGGCAGTTAGCTTGATAGAGTTTATTTCAACCTCTCCTCTCAAAAGATGATTGTTTTTGGGTAAGATGTGTCTCTTGAAGACAGCAGAACGATCGCTCTTGTTTTGATCCAACTAGACAGCCTATGCCGTTTAATTGGAGAGTTAAGTTCATTGATATTGAGAGTTAGGATTGAGAGATATTTATTAGTTCCTACCATTTTTAAAAGCTTTTAGTAGGGCCTGTGTCTTGACAGTTCTTGTGGTCCATAGATGGTATGCTGTTTAGGTGCCATTTCTTTCCCTATATTGCATTTATTTTAGTTTTCTATGTATAGAGCATCATTGAGAATTCTCTGTAGTGTTGGTTTTGTTTCGACATATTGTTGCAGCTTTTCCCTGGAATGGAATGTTTTTCTTGTTCCCTCAGTTTGAATGAGAGCTTAGCTGGCTACAGTATTCTTGGTTGGTAGTTATTTGATTTAAGGGCATGACATATATCCTTCCAGTCACGTCGTGCTTGCATGGTCTCTGCTGAGAAATCTGGGGTTATTCTGATTGGTTTGCCTTTATAGGTTACTGATCCCTTTTCCCTGGCTGCCTTTAGGATCTTTTCTTTCGTTTCTATTGATCCAGTTCGGATCACAATGTGGCGGTGGGATGTTCTTTTCTGGTCAGGTCTGTTTGGGGTTCTAAAAGCTTCTCGTATCTGGATGGGCCTGCCCTTCTGGATATTTGGGAAATTCTCTGAGATGATTCCCTGAAGTATATTTCCAATACCATTGACCTCTTTCTCCACGCCCTCCTCAATACCAACTAGCCTTAAATTAGGCTTCCTAATTGTATCTTGGACCTCCTGAAGCGCTCTCTCATATTTCCTAGATTTGGATTGACTCATTTTCTGTTCATTCTCTATAATAACTCAATTATCTTCAGCCCCGGAAATTCTCTCCTCTGCATTGTCTAACCTGCTATCAAAACTATCTACTTTATTTATTGCTTCTAATTGCTCATTTTTGATGCCTTACATCTCTTGTTTTAGATCATGTATGGATTTCTTTATCTCCTTGATTTCCTTTTGAGTGGTTAACTCAGTAGCTTTATTTTCTTTGGACATTTGCTGGAGTTTGGTCACGTTTTTATTTGTGGATTCTATGAATTCATCCATCTTTCTTTGAAAAACCTTTATTATGGCCTCCTTTATGGCTTCTTCTTTTTCACATATCACCTTCTTTTTGCTTTCCTCTTGTTCAGCTATGGCTTCCTCCATTATCTCTTTCTTTATATTTTCACATTTTCCATTAATGATGTTTATCAATTGCATTTGTGTAGCACTTGGAAGACTCTCCTCTAGGGTTGCCAGTGACTGTTCCATTGTCTGTTTACATTGGGTGGGGGATGTTGTTTCTTGATTTGACATTTTTCTTGAGTTTCTTGTTCTGCCCATTTGACAATGGGCCAAGATTACTACTAACTACGATTATAGTTTTTCAGATATAAGCAACCTAGACCTCTGTAGCTGGCAGACACTAGATGTTCGCAAGTTTTGATTGGTATTATCACTCTTTCTTTTTGTGCACTTACAGACCAGTCCAATTCAACCACTGATAAGCGATTTATACTCTAAACAATAAGGCTCTCAATCCAATCTCTATTGTTTTTAAGTGCCTCTGAGCCTAGAAAATAATTAACCACCTACATATACAATATTGCTCAACAGCCATCAAGTGTAGATCCGTGCAGTATTAGGGCTGAAAGACCAGCAGAGGTCCAGAGATAGAAAAAAAGAATGAGAGAGGTCAGGGGAGGTACAAGAGGATTAACGTAGGAGTGTAAGAGTATTGTAGTAAAGAAGAAAAGGTATAGAATAAGGATAACTGAAATAAGTTGGTAAGCAGGTAGCATGTTTGAGTACAAAGTTTGGAAAGTATCAGAATAAAACTCATGTGTTGCTGCACGTCTAGCTCTTAGCCTAACCAGTGGCCTCACAGTGGACCATGGGATGGATCTGTTTTTCTTGTCTACGTTGAGGGAAAGGGGTATTTCACAAGATGCAGAGGGGAAGATTTCAGAAGCAAATGCGGTGAGTGAATTAGCTCGTAAAAAGCATTTTTATTTTCTTTTATTTTCTGCCAGTTTTGGGGCTTGAATTCAGGGCCTGAGCACTGTCCTCGGGTTTTCTCAAGTCTAGCCCTCTGCCACTTGAGCCACAGTGCCACATCTAGATTTTCTATCTATGTGATACTGAGCAATCAAACCCAGATCTGCATGGATGCTAGGCAAGCACTCTACCACTATGCCAAACTCTCAAAGCTGACATAGTAATTATAAAGTCGTCATCATCATATCAAAATATCCTTTCTCCTACAAAGAATGAACACTTATCTATGTGTGTAATGCTTTTTTTAAAATTTCACAAATTCTTCTGTGTTTTTCCCTCTTGCATTTTTTTATACATGACAGCAAAGCTAATCATCAGGAAATAAGTGATTAGGATACAGAAACCTAATAATATCCTAGTAGATTGACGTAAAAAATATGTTCAAGATGCCCTGTGTGTTTGACCTAGTAGTAGAGTCCTTGGCTACCACGCAAAAAGACTTCTTCCTGTAAACTTTTCCATGTGTCAGCTTTTACCTCCAGGTCTTTGATCCATTTGGAGTTAATTCTAGTGCAAGGGGACAAAGAAGGACCCACCTTTATTTTTCTGCAGGTGCTTAACCAGTTCTGCCAGCACAACTTGTTGAAGAGGCTATCTTTCTTCCATTCTATTTTTTTGGCTCCCTTGTCTAAGATTAGGTTGCCATACATCTGTGGTTTAATATCTGGGTCCGCAGTTCTACTCCATTGGACTTCAGGCCTGTTCTTGTGCCAGTACCAAGCTGTTTGGAGAATTAAAGCTCTGTAATAGAGTCTGAAGTTTGGAATTGAAATTCCGCCAGCGCTGTTCTTTCTGCTAAGAAGTGTTTTTGCTATACGGGGTCTTTTATTATTCCATATGAAATTTTGAATTGCCTCTTCTATTTCTTTAAAGAATGACATTGGGATGTTGATGGGTATCGCATTGAATTGGTAGATAGCCCTTGGCAAGATTGTCATTTTCACAATGTTGATTCTTCCAATCCAGGAGCATGGGAGGTTTTTCCATTTGCTTAGTTTTGCTTTAATTTCCTTTTTTAGGGTTTTAAAGTTTTCATCTAAACGGTCCTTTACATTCTTATTTAAGCTAATTCCTAGGTACTTTATTTTCTTTGAGGCTATTGTGAAAGGAGTTTCTTTCCTGATTATTGCCTCGTTCCTCTCACTGTATGCTTGCTTCTTGCCTTATTGCACTGCCTAGGAATTCAAGTACTATGTTAAAAAGGAGTGTAGAGATTGGGCATCCTGAATGCTACCCCTTAGCCCTTAGCACTTTTATGCAAAGCTTAGGCCTGTGGCATTTTAAGCACAGTTCAACGCTCTGTTTTTTGCTGGTTAATTAGAGGTAAAAATCTTATGGAATTTATTGCATGGCTGATTTTGAACTGGAATCTTAAGGTCTCAGCTTATCTTGAGTAGCTAGGATTATAGTACTTTTACAACCTGTATGCTCATACACATCGCTTCTGATCCAAACACTCATTGTTCAATTTAACTAACAAGATGTGAGGAAAGATGATTGACTGTAATTTACTAGATGTGCTTCTAGTGAGTATATATTTCCACTTCCACTCTGAAGCCAGGGAAATGTTTCTCGTACATGTTTCAACTATCTCCCAAAGAGGAAATAATGTGTGAGTACGTTTGATAATATTTCAGATAGGAGATGGACTTTGGTGTTTGGAACCTGTTGGGCAGATTGTAGCAGCTGGGCTGTGATAACAGAGATGATGTTTCAGATAGGAATATTTTCATCCCAGACAGACTTAATCCAGATCCTTGGATTTCTGGCCTTGAGTAGATAGAATTACAAGTGTGAGCTGCCACCACCACCTGGTTCATTTTGGAAACCTTAATTGCTTCTCATTTGTTCCTTTCCTTTTTTGGAAGATTGATCTAAGCTGGCTGATTGTGCATCACAATGAAGTGATTGGCCTCAGGAATTGCAAATATTTGTTTCATCAGCACGGAATGAATGAAGTTGATCTAAACCCAATAGTATTTTCCTTCTGATAAATAGGGAACTTACTTATATCATTTTTCCTTGCCTTTGCTTTCCCAAAGCAAGCAACATGTTTCTTAAAAACTATACTTCATGAGAATATTATAATTAGAAGCTATCTTCTGCACACTTCAGAAAAGTCCTTGCATTTATAAACTTATATTACAATATTAGGTAGAAGAATGGTGACTGTTAGTTTCACAACTATTTCATATGTTTTACTCTTTAAGGCTCATTAACTCAAGAAGGGATTAAATACATTTAGATAATAGTAGAACATAGCTGCTGCTGATTTGATGTGTGTGCAGATGATACACAGATTTATTAGGATTACTCAAAAGTTTTCTTCAAATTTTCAGTAGTAGACTGCTATGCTAACTGGAAGGTGATAGTAATGATGCTGAAATTCTATGAATCAGCTATGAAGCAGAATTTCAGGGGAGAGTATTTGCTAGGGACTTAATTTCTAAGACGCATATCAAGAATATTGAACTATAACACCAAATGATGGAGGACTCAGCGTCACATTTGTTTGTTTTATGCAATTCCTGGGACTTGAACCCAGGGCCTGGGAACTGTCCTTAAATGTTTTTTTTTTGCTTCAGACTAGTATTCTACCACTTGATCCACAGCTCCACTTCCAGATTTTTGGTAATGAACTGTAAATCAGAATATCATGCAATTTGTTTGGGCTGGATTCAAACCTGATTCTGTGTAGATAGGATTCCAAGTGTGAGCGCACAGAGCCTGGCTAGTATCATTCATCATTCAAGTCATGGGACTGCAATTCTGCACGTGGGTCTTGTCACTGAGCTTTTCAGCTCAAGACTACTGCCCTATCCCTTGAGCCATAGGGCCACTTTTGGGTTTTTGGTGGTTAATTGGAGATAAGAGTCACATGGACTTCAGTGCCCAGGCTGACTTTGAACTGCTATCCTTGGATCCCAGCCTCTTGAGTAGCTACAATTTCAAGTGTGAGCCACCATACCAGGCTAAATTATTTTTTAAGTTAATTTCTTTTGTTACATCAATATATAGTTGGCATACGGTTACATAAGTAATGAACACATTTCTTAAGAAAATTGTTATCCCCTCCCTCCTTTTTCTCTGTTTTCCTACCCTCAGCCCCCTCTCCACCCAGATTGTTCAGTTCATTTCCGTTTAGTGTCTTCCAAGTATCACTGTTCAATTGGTTCACCCATTTTCCTTTGTTTTTTTTTTTTACCATTTTATTATACCCTCTCCATTCCCAAAATCACATAAACCTATGTACAAGACACAGGGTACCCGAATTCAACACAGTGTCTACAGAGAATAAAAAAAAGGGAAAATGAAGAAAAGAGGTAAAAAGCAAAGAAAATGAAAGAACATCATACAGTACCTTAGAAGCAACAACACTGAAAAAACAAAACATAAAACCTTGGGCTGAAAATGAAGCTTGCCTAGCACGTATGAAACCCTGGATTCCGTTCCTCAGCACCACATAAACAAAAACTGGAAGTGCCACTGTGACTCAGCTGGTAGATTTCTAACGTTCAGCACAGAGTGTCTCCAAGTGACAAAAATCTGTCACATTTAAGTCAGTCTTCAAAACTTTGCTAGGAACCAGTTACGTGATTTGGAAGAAAGTCCAATTTTCAAAAAATCACTAGCCAGGCGCTGGAGGGTCATAATTGTCATTCCACTAGCTAGGGAGAAGGTGATTCAAAGCCTTTGCAAGCAAAAAAACGAAAACAAAAAAAACTGTAAGATTCTTCTCTCCACTTATCCACCCAAAAACTAAGTGGAGTTGCGGCTAAAACTGGTACAGCATTAGCCTTGAGGAAAAAGAACTAAGAGACCTTGCCCAGGTCCAAAGTTCAAGCTCCCCACCAAGAAAGAAAAAAAAGGAGTCCAGATGCCTTAGTTTCAAAAGTATATCTGGATATCTTAGTAGATTTTTCTGATCTTTCCTCATTCATCTCATGGAACCACATAATCTTGATCCTGATCTGACTAAGAGCCTGCATTATGCTTAATAAATTCATTCCACATATTCCAGTAGAATCTTGACAGCTAACAGCCACTTACCAATGCTTTATTCTACGTTTAGGCCAGTATGTCTTCATACCATCTACACAGTCAGCTATATCATCTTTCCAGAAGTATCATTGAGTGTAGAACACTCAGAACTAAAATAATTGCATAAAGATGTAATAAAACCCCTTGATTCATTAAGAAAATTTCTGTACCACTTAGAGCAAGTACATTAGTGGTATTTACCTCTAGCCTCTTTTTCTAAAAAAATTTATTAACATTGAATTTTACATCATATTTCAAATGTCATGTTTAACCAACAAGTATTCAAGAAGGGAATCGCTATACAATCACTGGCAGATAAATTTTAAAATATAGTAAAAATTAAGCTGAGTCTTTGTATGTCATAGATACAGATTAATCTATAATAAAACACATGTCTACAGAGTGTATAGTCTATCCTAGATTTTTATGTCTATGTAGTTATGTTTATATCTCCAAAATTATGTCCAGAACTTTGGGTATCAACTATTCAATCATCGCTCTACTACTGTTTGAAACTAATATCCATATATTAAGGATACCCTGTACCTTTTGTTCCTTGGTCTTGACTTCTCTCACTCAACAGGATTCACTCTAATTTCATCCACTACCCCAAAAATGCCATTATTATTTTTTTCTGTGCAGATCTTCTTTTTATGTATTTTTTTATTGTAATTTATTGAAGGGTTACATTATATTCACCAGATAGAAGGTGCATTACTTCTCAAAATTGATACCCCATGTAACGATATGGTCCCCATTTCCCTTCCCCTACCCCCACTCATGTTCATTTCCTCCCTTCCCTATCCAATTTCAAGTATTGAGAGTACACTTGCTGCTTCACATGGGGACATTTTCCATGAGCCCAGCGTGTGCCCCTTCAGCTTGCACAATAAGTGGAGTATTACTATGATTCAGATGGACTGACTCTGGGTGGAGTGTGAAAGGAAACGGAAGGAAATCTGGCTGCTCTTTTTCTTCCTCCATAGTATCTGCAGGTTCAACTATGTCACACATGGGGTTCAGAGTAAAAGGTATATCCACAGGACTCTAAACCAGTTTGGTAATTTCTACAGAAGGCCCATGCTTTCTGGAGTGCAGTGATGATTCTCAGTCTCCATCAGTCACCAGCTCCATTGGTGGGTTTTTCATCCGGAGTTCAGGATAAGCTCTTCCAAGATGACCCAAACCTAAGAATGGAAATAGGTACAGAGTGGACAGAGTGGACTCTGCAAGTTGAAGTATCACTCAACTTCCATGAGGATCTAATGGAGGAACCTGTAGAACTGGAGTTTGGACTGAACACTGAGGAGGTGTAGAGTCTTTCTAATGAGTGCTTATTCCCGAGTCCTTTCAGAGGACAGACATTAACTGGCTGACACCACCCATAAAGGGCATTTTGCCAAGCTCTGTAGAAGTAAGGGCCAACCAATATCTAGACCACATGGGCTTCCTACTTACAGGCTCTGAGGCACCCACACCAGGACTTCTACTTTTTCTTGGTCTTACTGGTCGCACATTCCTCCAGCTGGTCAAAAAGTATGAGTTTAGAAGAGCAGCTCCAAAGCCGGCATGTGGAGCCTCATATAGAGCTTGAGTTGTGTCAGGGTGTGGCAGTTCTTGAACTCGTAGAAATCACTCGGGTAGAAGTCCATTCACATCGTATAGATGGAACACATGATGCTGTGGGCACATTCGGTACAAGGAAAGTGAGAGCCTTCTCTCTCCATCCTGAGCCTTTTACCAAAGCCCCTTTTTTGCAGGACTCTAATGCTGTGGCTGTCCTGCAGAGATGTGCACTTATGTGCTGGGAGGGGGTAAGAGACACTCGAGAACAGGATGACTTTTACACCACACTTCCAGAAGCTTCTGAGAGAGGCCTCTATGCATCTGTCCAAAGTAAACGCACCTTAAATTAACTAAGTAAATGCTCTAAATAAATCAATAAGTGAATGCTCTAAATAAAGAACTAAATGCTCATTCCTCTAATCTTAGCCACCCAGCAGGCTGAGCTCTGAAGATCACAGTGGAAAGCCAGTCTAGTCAGTAATAGTCTAAAGGTTCTTGTCTTCAATTAGGCAGCAAAAAGCCAGAACTTGACCTATGACTCAAATGGTACAGTGCTAATTTTTGAACACCAAAGGAATGGCATTTAGACCTGGGTTCAGGTTCAAGTGGCAACACTGGACCACACACCAAAATGTAAATGCTTTCAGGTTCTAACTGGCAAAGCTATCACAATCCCTCCCTGATGGCTCAAAAGTGATTCAGCCCCCAGCTTTTCCTCTGACTCCAGTATTTCACAGGCCTCCGCCATTAGTACTGACACCTCATTTCTTACTGGGAAATGGGATTTCCTAGGATGTCACCTAGGTGAGGGCTGCAGTTGTGAGCCACTTACTCATGCCTGAAATCCAACTTCTCAGTAAGCACACTGTTGAGACTCCAGTAGCTTGTGAGGGAAATGAAATGGCATGGTGTCCCAGTCATAATAAAGTAGTTTGTGCACTTGTATCATGCTTAGCTCCCCTGTGAACACCCCAGTGAACCAAACAGGCTCAGAGAGGAGCCAAGTATTCCAAGACTTGGCCAGGAGGGGTGAGCAAACATGGGTTTGGAGGGGGAACACTCAATTTTTCAAGAGAATTTCCAGCAACTACTACATTGTCCTCCACTATTTGAAATTGTGCAGGAAGTTTCCCACATAAAAGAGATCACCTTTCTGGTAGGCAGGGATCAGCTTTGTCAGCAGCATCTCCAACAGGCCTTCCTCCAGGATCCATAGGTTACAAGGCTCATTCGGAGTCTGAGCTGACTTACCATCACACTGTATTGGCAAAACAGTGGATATTTCAAACGTAGGAATGGCACCACACTTCACACTGAGGAATTGGAATAGAGTAGATTGGAAATGACACACTCTAATCTCAGTAGAGTCGCTTGAAATCACAAAAGAAGGTTGTAGTGTGTGGGCAGGATGATGGGTTCAAATAGGTTTCCTCTCAATATACGTCATCTGAGTTGCCCTGGAGTTTCCTGGCTTTATTCCTAGAGAAATGCCTGATATACTGGAATTTTGGCTTGGCACTGATCCAGCATCTACTTCTTCAAGTGAGACATCCCTATCTCTCATGCCTGAGATCCAAGCCTCCTGACCTTTGGCAACAGCACAGCAACATCTTTCTGGTTCCTGAGCCACAGGCCAAGGGAGCTGGCTTGACCTGGTTGTCACATACAGTGGCTTGGTTACCAGGGTTCCATATTCTGTTCCTTTGTAAGGGAGGTAGGGTCACCTTTCAAGGCCCAATGACCAAAGCTCCTTGCTCACAGAAGACCTCCCCAAAGACATACTGGAGCCTGAATCTCCCTTCCCACCTCACATATGGATGTAGTAAACAGCACACCTTTTTGTTCAAATCCCAAGTCATTAACTAGGCACAAGTGCTAGCCTGGTCTCAGGCTCAAGGAGCCTTTCTTAGGTAAGATCCAAACTTAACTGTCACTATTCCCCTTACCCTTCACAAGACATTTTGCTTCACAGTGCCTTCTCAGCTTGCAGTTTGACTCTTGCACATTTTTTTGCTAGTCCTGGGACGTGACCTCAGAGCCTGATCATTGTTCTTAGGCTTTCTTTAGGCTGTAGCTGTCCCACCAAGCCACAGAACCACTTCCAGCGTTTTCTATGTATATGGTACTGCAGAATCAAACCGGACTCTTTTTGTGTGGTAGCCCAGCACTCTACAAATAGATGAAACACCCAGGCCATCTTGCACATATTGTTCACTTCAATCTACTAGGACGTTGTTAGGTTTCTGTATCCTAATCTATTTTTCTTCCTGATGAATATCTATGCTGTCATCTGTAAAAATGCAAGTGGGAAAATCACAGAAGCATTGGTGACATAAAAAAAAGTCTTACAGACATAGATAAGTGTTCATTCTTTGTAAGAGAAAGGATATTTTGATATGATAATGATGACTATTTATAAATAGTTTATCGAGGTTTAGAGTTTGGCCCAGTGGTAGAGTGCTTGCCTAGCATCCATGAAGATCTAGGTTTGAGTCCTTAATATCACACAGATATAAAAATCCATATGGCAATGTGGCTCAAGTGGCAGAGGGCTAGACTTGGGAAAAGCCAAGAGCAGTGCTCAGGCCCTGAGTTCAAGCCCCAGGAATGGCAGAAAAAAGAAAAGAAAAGAAAAGAAAAGAAATGTGCTTTTTACAAGTTATTCACTCACAGCATTTGCCTCTGAATTCTTCGCTTCTGCATCTTGTGACTTATCCCTTTCCCTCAATGTAGACAAGAAAAACAGATTTTATTACTTGCTATCCTGTTGTCCAATCTTTGGATATTAATTCAAAATACAATATTGCCTGAGATATTGTGTGTGTGCATGTGTGTGTGTATCTGCCAATGTGTGCATGCACACGTGTACAGGGTTTAGGGCTTACTCATAGGGCCTGTGTGATAACCCTCAGCATCTTTTCCTCAAAGGTATTGGTCTTTCAGTTCTAGCTTATTATAGCTAATTGGAGTTGAGAGATTCACTCAATTTCTTGCCCTGTGCATTGGAACCCAGTGCTGGGTTCTCACATTAATTGTAGCTATAGAGAAGCCTGAGGTCTGGGGATCCTCGTTAGAATCCAGCCCCTGAAAGAAAGTCACTGATAGAAATCTTTATCTTCAGTTAAGCACGAATAAATAAGGCAAAAGTGGAACTGTGGCTCAGTTCCTCTTGTACCAGCCATGAGAAAATTAGTAATTGGCAGCACCTGGTCCCTGAGAGAAATCCTTAGCACTGGTTCAAAAAAAGAAAGAAAATAAGGAAAAAAATTAAACCTTGCTGAGGAATCCATAAGGATAAACGTGCCTGTCAATAATCTTGTCATTTCAGATTCCCTCAAGGGCTTATGTCTCTCTATATTTTTTTTCAAGTTTTTTCAAAGATATTTACATATTTTCTATCTTTCTTAAACAGAGATAGCCATCCACAAAACACAAACACAAACTCTCACACAGTATACCACCCACCCATAAGTGTCTGGCTATGTATATATGTATAGTCATATGTATTGATCTGTCTTTCTATACTAATATATAAATGCATAATCATATGTATTTCGACAAACAGGAAACATACATAGATAGGTCTCAGGCATTTCCAGATTTTGTGCAAGTCTTCTGAGTGCAACTTACCATTGTATTGGTTGTCAAGATAGAGTCCCTCTAACTTTTGGCCAGCTTCTTGTCCTTTGATACTTTTTTCTGCCAGTCCTGGGTTTTGAACGCTAGGCCTGGATGCTGTCACTGAGCTTGAGCTTCTTGCATTCCGTAGTTTATTGCAGATAAGTGTCTCATGGAGTTTCTGTCCTGGGCTGGCTTTGAATTGTGATCCTCAAATCTCAAACTCCTGAGTAGCTAGGATGACAGTCTTGAGCTACCAGTACCTGGTTCCTTTGCCTCTTTTACCTTTTTTTGGCCCCAACACAGCCATGGTATCTACCTTCCTATGTTCTCTCCACCTGCCCCCAGACAGGGGTCTGACAGATGCTTTCCACCCACTTATTCTTGTCCTCCTCTGAATTGGCTGACAGCTAAGACATGCACTCACTTGTCTGGATGCCAAACACAAAGCCATGTGATTGTTTCTCAGTCTGGAACATCCTATCAGTTTTATAGCACCACAGAGGTTCAGGTTGATGCTCCTCCAGGGCTTCTTAAATTGTTCTCATATTAATCCACAACACGTTTGTCATCACTTGTCCAGCTAATTCATGGACTAAACCAGCATTCCCTACAAACTTAGATCCCAATACCATGAGGACACTCAAGGGTGCATTAGGAGTGTGACCTGCAGGTGGATGTGAGCCTGTCTAAGTTGGAGGGGATTTCTCCACCACAGGAAATGGAATACAAATTTAGAATCTGCTTTCATGAGGTGACAATCTCTGGCAGATGTTCTTATCAAACGTGGCACTGCCTACATCCAGCTTAAAACATGGGTTGATGACCCAGCATAACAGAGAATGTATTCACCCCGGCCCAATACATAGGCTGGGACCCTGAACTTTCAGGTAGCATTTGGCTTTGAAGGTCATGAGATCTTAGTCTACAAATGATGAGCCCCGTCCAATGAGGCATAGCAAATGGAGCCAAAGTGCAACCCAGTTAAGCACCAGATCAAGCTTCCCTTCTTCAGTAGGGTATGGTTTGAAAACTGTGCATAGCTTCTGTTTGAAGCCAGTGCAGAAAGGAAAGTCCATGAAACTCTCATTTCCAGTTAACTGCCAAGAAAAAGCCAAAGATAGAGATGAAGCTCAAGAGAACTAGAGAACCATCTGAAAAGAATGGTTACACCCTGCAACATCCTCATTATCTGATCTTGAAAACATTTCTGCGTGCATCCCAGCATGCAGCCAGCATCTGGGGGTGACAGTGACCCCTGCGCCCATTGGCAATCTGCACTGTCTCTGACATCTGTAATGTGAACCTCATTCTGTTGGGTTTGTGAAGCGGTGTCAACCCTGCAGAAGGAACCAACTGTGCCCTAACTCCCTCTGTCCCCTGGGGCCCCTAGCATTCCCCCATCTGCACCCCTCCTGTGGCTTCTGATCCTAGGGAGCCCTCCTGCCCTGTCCAACACTCACATGAAGTGCATATTTCTTCTCCTGGGGCAACTTCTCCACAGAGAGTACATGACATGCCCACTCTCCAGGCACGGGGAGATCCTGCCAAAGTAGCATATCAGTGATAAGGACATAAAGTGTTGAATAGAATTTTAGATCCTGATGGTAGACAGTCTGCAAAATCCAAGGGAGTATGGAATTGGAGGGGACCAGGGATCAGGATGTGGGCATGGAGCTTCCCTGCCAAGGGGGTGGGGGAAGTCACAGGCTGGGGGATGCACAGGATGATCCATGGGCCCTGTGTAGCTACTGGGTCACCCCCTTCTGCATCTCAGCCTTTGGCTTTGAGCTCTGTGATCGTCATGATGTGCACAATCTGTACTCTGGCTGGCAGAAGAAAGGACCCTGGAAGACAATTGTAGACCCTTTGTGAGTGTAGGGAGAGCTAGGCTGGACACCCAGTCCAAGAGGAGCTAAAACTGGAGTCGAGGGGTGTGCAAGGAGAGGGTGTGAGGGTTGTGGGCACTCACAGTCATGGCAGAGGTGGCTCTGTCTGTGGGGTGAGTACCTCCCTGCAGGCACAGCACTGGACATATCAGAGATCCACATGAAAAGGAAAAGCTGGAAATGGCACTATGGTTCAAATGGTAGAGCATCAACCTTGAGCAAAAGAGCTCAGGGACAGTACCCAGGACCTGAGTTCAAGCCTCATGACTGTAAAAGAAAAAGAACCAGGACTATGAGAGGGAACCTGGTACTCTCTTGGTCTAATCAGACACAAGAAGAGGCCGGGATAGGCTGTGGAAAAACACAGAGAACATCTTCCCCCAGCTCATCCTGTCCTGCATGCAGGGACAGCCATGTAACTAGGGCTACGGTGAGATCATCTTCACCCCTGTGCTGCCATCTGAATTGTAGGCCTCTGTCCTGGCATGGGGTGTCCTGATGGCTGAGCAGGTGCCCTAACCCTAGATGGAGAGCAGCCACTGACTGTGGTAGCTAAGGAGAGATCTGTTCCATAGCTATCAGGCCACCCAGCATGGGAGCCATAACCACCCCTCACCCAGGTAGAGGCCAATGGTTCTCCAGGTGCTACTAACATTGCCCTACCCCTAGCTCTGGGTACATGTGACATTCCCTCCACAAGGAGCAGGACTAAGTGAAGGATCAGGAAGCTGCCTATGGGCTTCAGATGATGGCCAGGCTGGCACTACAGATGGCCTCAATCTGTCACCACCTTCCCCTGCCTCCATCATTCCTCCATCATGCCTCTCTACCTCCCACCCATTAACCTTGGAAACCAATGAACTGGGCTCTCATCATTCCTCTCATCTCTTCACCCACCTTGCCATGCGTCCATCCCTCTGTCACTTCCACCCCACACACATCCCACCACCAGCCACCCTGTAGCTTATGAGGATCCCAGAGGAAGCTCTTGGTGAAGGGCTTGTGACCACAAAACAGATACTATCACCTGCTCCGGCCTGATCCACCAGAGAATAAGAACAGCCAAGCAGGCACACACTGCAGCAGAGTTGCTCTGCTGCCACCCTGATTTCTTCATGGCCAGGACTTGGCTCTCCTCAGCCTCCAAGCTCAGTAACCAGAACATTGTGCTTTCACAGAGCCATGGCTTCCAGTCTCCATGGACAAAATGACATCAAGGTAATGCCAACTTCCCCATTTCTATATACTTCTAACTATGGGATGGGAGCTGAGGTTCTCTTCTGTCACTCCATCCGCTAAGAGGCTCATGCAGATTTCTATCCTTTGCTCATCATGGTGACTCTTTGGTTAACAAGTCACTGCTGGGCTTCCAGTTCACCACATATAGAACCCATACTCCAACACTTTTCTTAGAAGGACTGATGACTTTTAAATATTCTCTAGTTTTAAATTTCTAGTTCCTTCTCTCTTTCATTTATATATTTCCCTTCCTCACATACTTCCCTTTTTTTACCTTCCTTCTTTCATTCCTGGCCTTGAACTCAAGACCTGGAGCTTTTTCTTAGCTTTTCTTTGCTCAAGGTAGCACTCTAGCTCTTGAGCCACAGCTCTACTTCAATCTTTGTTCTTGCTCTAAACTGGGAGTATGAGTCTCATGTATTTTTCCCTTTGCTGGGTTGGTTTTAAACCACAATACTAAGATCAGGATCCTGAATATGCCTCGGATTACAGGTATTATCTAATCAAAACAAATTCCTGATTTCTTTTTTAGACATAATTAGTTCTTTCAGGTGAGCCACCAGCCACTCGTGCAAGAGCATTGCAGGATCCCAGCATTCATCTTGTCTCCAGTCTTATTCCATCCATCTCACAATGGTCATCTAAAACACCCTGCTCCTTGCCTGAAGTCTCAAGGAACGTTCTCAACGCCATGAGAAGCCCCCTTAAGCTCTGCCTCAGATATGCCCAGCCCCCATCCCACTTCCACATGAGCATTTGTTTAGGAGAAATTTCCTGAGTAAATCATCATCTTTTCCTCACTATTCAAATTTCATCTTTGGAGTCATTTCTCCCAGACAAAGAGGAACATGATCCATGGTTTGATAGCAGCTCCAGCTTCATAGTCCCAGCCACCAACACCCCCCCATTACCCTGCCAGACACCTGAATTCAAGAACAATGTTTTCACTACCCCTGACTCTTATCAAATGTTTTAACTTGTACAGTTCATTAAAATAATTTTACTAAATGGAATAAACACATGGTATCAAGCTTCAGAATCTTTGCACCTGAACTTTTAGTGAATCACAGACACACCAGCATTTCTGTAGCCAACAGAAATCTTAGCTTTGAGATTTCAGCATTCCTGGTATCCAAGTTTGGATGTGCTAACACTGCCCTTAATGGGGCACTTCAATCACACAATCCCACAACAATCAATGTCATTTGACATTCACTGGTAGGTGGTGCTAGGAAAACGACTGATGTGCCAACTCCATGCTGGCTTGACCTATGCCATTTTCAAACCTGGAGCAAGTGGGGCTCCTCTCTCCATGACACCTTTTGTGTATTACCCCAGGAGGACCTTTACCTTGAGACAAAATTATGAAGACTATGTCTACCAGCAAAGATTCCAGTGAGATGTGCCTATATGGATAAAGCTAAAATCTCACTAAAGTGAGGTTGTTGGCAGTGCTGGAGCCTGAACTCAGGGCCTGGGCACTAAGCATTTGTACTCAAGACTAGCCCTTTACCACTTGAGCACAAACTCCATTCCCAGCTGCTTTTATTTTTGGTAGTAAGAATCTATCAGACTTTCCTGTTCTAGGTGACTTGGAACTTCCATACTCAGATCTGAGCCTCCTGACCAGCCTGGATTAAAAGTGTGGATCAGCCATGCACCACACCTGAGGACTTCTGCCAGCACATTTTTTCCCAAAAATTGGAAGAGGAAGATGAGGGAGGGTTGGGCTCATCCTGCCCTGCATATGAAGGAGAGCATCAGCGCCTGAACTTCATTCCCTGTTGTAGGCTGCTGGAGGAAAAGGAAGCAAATAGGCACAGGCTGGCAGCAGATGCCACAGAATATCTTGTGACCAAGACTCCCAGAGCAGACCTCAGAATCGATGACAGAGTTGGATCTACCCAGTAACAGAGGCAGTGGTGACACCTGAAACTGCGCGTTTGAGCCTTTGCTGCTAGTAAACAGGGCCACCTATGTCTCAATGAGAAAGGTGAGATTTTGGTGGAGAAGGTGAGATTAAACATTATATATCATGCAAGAAGACAGACTATAAGGGGTCTTTTATTATTACAAGTGAAATTTTGGATTTCCTCTTCTGTTTCTTTAAAGAATGACATTGGGATATTGAAGAATATTGCACTGAATTTGTAGATAGTCCTTATCAAGATTGCCATTTTTACAATATTACTTCTTCCAAACCAGGAGCATAGGTTTTTGCATTTCCTCAGTTCTGCGTTAATTTCCTTCTCCAGGGTTTATAGTTCCATCAAAAACGTGCTTTACATTCTAAGTTAATTCCTAGGTATTTATTTTCTTTGATAGCAAAATGAGTTGCTATCCTGATTCTTGCCTCATTCCTCTCATTTGTTGGCATATGGGAAGGCAGTTGACATTGCGGGTTAATTTTATACCCTGCTACCTTACCAAAGTTTTATATCAGCTCAAGCAGCTTCGGAGTAGAGTCTATAGGGTTCTTTAAATACAGAATCATGTCATCTGTAAGGAGAGAAAGTTTCAGTTCCTCTTTCCCTTTTCCTCCTCACTCCAGTTAGAATGGCCAAGATCCAGAAATCTAATAACGTATGCTGGAGGGGATGTGGCCAGGAGGGATCACTACTACACTGCTGGTGGGATTGCAAACTCATTCAACCACTATGGAAAGCACTATGGCAGTATCCCAAAAAGACTAAACACAGAGCTCCCCTGTGATCCAGCAATTTCACTACTTGCCAATCGTCCAGATAGGACATACTAAATTCACTAGAACAATAACATTTATCACAGCACTATTTACTATAGCAAAGGTATGGAACCAACCCAGATGCCCGTCAGTTGATGAGTAGATCAAATATGGTATTTTTACACAATGGAATTCTGTGCTTCTGTCAGAAAGAATGACATAGACGAATTTGTAAGGAAATAGAAAGACTGTAAAGTTTAGAAATTAGTTTCTGTCTCCTTCTCTCTCTCCTTCTCTATCTCTGTAAAATTTAGAAGTTCCTGTTTCTCTCTCTTTCTCTCTCTTTTCTCTTTCTGTCTCTCTCTGTCTCTCTCTCCCTCTCTCTCTCTCTCTTTCTCTCTCTCTCTCTCTCTCTCTCTCTCTCTCTCTCTCTCTCTCTCTCTCTCTCTCTCTCTCTCTCTCTCTCTCTCTCTCTCTCTCTCTCTCTCTCTCCAATCCTTAGGCTTGAACTCAGGGCCTGAGCTACTTTTGCTCAAGGTTAGCACTCTACCATTTGAACCACAGTGCTGCTTCTGGCTTGCTCTTTTCACGTAGTATTGAGGAATCTAACCCAGGCCTTCATCCTTGATAGGTTAGCACTCTACCACTAAGCCACACAGTCAGCTTTTAGAGGTTTCTGACAAAGGTTTTCCTACATGCTATTATTTCTTCTGTGAGTGCTCTTAATGCTTGCTGACGGTTGACTTTGTTTAGAAGACTTACCCTAATGCTCCCATATACAGAGATTCTATATATAGCTAAATGTTTTTCATTACTCAGAATTTCTCTATTGTGTATGTTCTGAAATGTACTGAAGACTGACTTCTGATTAAAAGTCTTTGCACATTTGTTCTATTCATTAGTTTTCTTTTCTTCTATGGGAATCAGGTTTGTGATGAACACAGAAGTATGCCTTCCAGGTCAAACACTTTCCACATTTGTAATATTCATAAGGTTTTTCTCTCCTATGTGCATTTTATACTTAGTCATGCGTTCATGATGGATTTTTCATATGCTTATATTCATACGATTTTTATCCTGTGTCTGTGTGGTATCATGCAAACTCAACTATGAGTTCTTCAAAAAAATTTCCCTTTCATTTTATTCATAGGATTCTATCCTGTGGGTGTTTAGTGATAAATCTTGACTTGTGCCTTCTGGGGAAAAGACTGAACATTTGCTACATTCATTAAGGGTTTTATCTTGTGTTGGTTCTGTGACACAAGCTGAGTTTTCTTCCACAGACTAAAAAGTCTTTCCTATTTATTACATTGCTAAGGCTTCTCATATGTGTGAACTCTTTTACGCTTCCTGAAGGGTGAATACTGCACGGAAGACTTTCAACTTTGGTTATATTCCTAAGGTTTCTAATATGTGTGAATTCTGTTATGCCTCCTGTAATGTGACTTCCATCTGAAGGTCTTACCACATTTGATGCACTCGTACAGTTTCTCTCCTGTGTGTGTTCTCTGATGCAATTTGAGGGAAGACTTCCATTTGAAAGACATTCCACATCGGTTACCTTCATAAGGTTTTTCTCCTGTTTGAATTGTCTTATGCATGTTGAGGTTTGGCTTCTGTGTGAAGGACTTTCCTCATGTGTTACACTCATAAGGTGTTTCTCCTGAGTATATTCTCTGATGAACATGGAGTTTTACCTTCCATTTGAAAGACTTTCCGAATTCACTACATGCATAAATTTTCTCTCCAGTGTGTTCTTTTATGCCCATCAAGATATGACTTCCACTTGAAGGTCTTTCCACATTTGTTGCACACATAAGGTTTCTCTCCTGTGTGTGTTCTTTGATGCAATTTGAGGGAAGATTTCTGTCTGAAAGACTTTACACATTGGTTACATTCATAAGGTTTCACTCCTGTGTGTATTCTCTGATGAACACGAAGTTTTCCCTTCCCTTGGAAAGACTTTCCACATTCATTACACTTATAAGATTTCTCTCCTGTGTGTGTTATTTGATGAACTCGAAGGTGTATCTTCTGGGTGAAAGACTTTTCACATTTGTTACATTCATAAGGTTTCTCTTCTGTGTGTCTTCTCTGGTGCAAAGTGAGGTATGATTTCAGTCTAAAAGTCTTCCCACATTTATCCCATTCATAAGATTTCTCTTCTGTGTGAGATCTCTGATGTGTGCTGATTGCTGAATTCTGGGCAGAAATTTTATTACGTTCCTCATATTCATAAGGTTTGTCTTCTCTTGGAGATCGAGGTTGGAGCGTCAGGTCTGACTCCTCAGAAATTAATTTTCACACTTGATGTACGCATCGCATATCTCAGGATATTTGCTCTGAGGTATTGTAAGGCGTATTTCATTACTGAAAGATTTCTCACATTCACTACATGTATGAGGAGTCTCTCCTGTGTACATTTTCGGATGTGTAGTGATGGTCAGTGTTAAGTACAATATTTTTCATCACACAGTACATTTAGCAGTTTTCCTCCCTCCGTGAAGAATTTCTTGGAGCTGGGAGAACAGAATTATGATACTGCAGATCTTTTGGACTGTCACAATCATGAATAAAATGCTCTGAATATCCGATGGATTTTTTAAGAACAGGAGACATACGAGATCTATATGCAGCATGCATCTCATCAGGCTTAGGAGACAGAAGCATATTCTGACACTTAATGAACTCCTCAGTCCTCACCCCTAAGTTGTTACCGTTATTCCTAATCAGCTCTGGATTGTGTGTAGAGCTCAAATTTAAAGTTGTTGCTAATCTCACGTTTTCCTCCACTTCGATACTACTTGCAACTGCTACTTCACAAAGACATTCATGTGGACTTTCCTGGCAGGTCTTGAACACATTTTCCATTACCTGGACATCTAAAATGAGTCATAGAAAAAAAGACACAAACATACATGAGATACAAATATTCCTTACTGTAAAGGTAATGACTTTACTTTCCCATCCTAAGTGTTAGATATTTTAAAATATAAAAGTGGAAATTGATTTGTGAGAAATATATGCTTTTCTCCCTAACATATTAAGAAAATGATATTTTACAATGACCAATAATGTTTTTCTGTGTTTTAGTTCTCTTTTTATATCACAGGAAATATTTATTGAAATTACCCAACTATGTATTGCTACAGTTTTAAGCTGAGTACTGCCTATAATATACCTGCAGCTGTTTTTTTTCAAATACTGTTTTGTTTATACATTGAGGAATAGCTGCCTTTCTTTTATTTTTGAGAAATAATCTAAATATTGTGCTGTTTTGCATCTTTTTAAAACTTTCTTTTCTTTTCTTTTTTTTTGTAGTTCATAGGCCTCGGCCCTGTCCCTGAACACTTCAGCAGAAGACTATAACCCCTATCCTTGAGCTACAGCCCCACTTCCTGTTTTCTAAAGTTAACTACAGATAAGAGTCTCAGGTCCTGAGTAGCAGATAGGATTACCTTACCCAGTTTCAATGCTGTGTGCTTATTAACCATTAAGTGAAGAACACGAATTTTTTCTAGATTCAGCGGCCACAAGTTTGGTTTATATGTCTGTTTGCCTTTGATCCAAGCAAGAATGATTCTTGAGAGTAAGGGCTTACACCTATATCCCTTCTGGTACAACTTCTCACTAAAGTCTTAATTTAGGTATTTGTGGGAATTTTGAAATTTGTTTCTTTCCATTTGAAGTCTTATAAAAATTCCTTTTCTAACACTCCTGTCCCTCAGAACCATGGAAGACCAGAAAATCCCCAGCTCATTGTCTAGTTAATTTTCTTATGTTGATGGAAACTTTCTTCTTTTTTTTTCCTTCCATTCCTGAGTTTGAACTTAGGACCTAACCACTGTCCTTGGGTTTTCTGAATACTAGAACCCTACCAATGAAGTCATTACTTCTGGCTTTTTCTATGTATGTGGTAATAAGGAATCAAACCTGTGTCTTTGTGCATGCTAGGCAAGCACTCTACCACTAGGCTCAATTTCTGGTGGAAAGGTCTGGTTCTGAATGCCAGTCTCTTCCTACCAGCAAAAAGATATTATCCTTATCAGAGAATAATGCCCTGACTTATTCCTTGTTTACGCAATCATTTATAGTCTTAGTTTTAAAGAAATGAAATATCATTCATTCTTTGTTTCTTTCTTTCTTTCTTTCTTTCTTTCTTTCTTTCTTTCTTTCTTTCTTTCTTTCTTTCTTGTTTTGCGGTCATGGGACTTGAATTCTATACCTGGCTGTTCTTCCTGAGCTCTTCAGCTCAAGGCTACTGCCCTATGTCTCTATCCTCAACCCCACTTCTCATTTTCTTTTGGTTCATTGGAGAGAAGAGTCTAAGGTGTTTTTGTGATAGGTCAGTCTTTGAACCTTGATCCTCAGATCTCAGCCTCCTAAGTAGCTAGGATTACAGGCATGACCCACGGGCTCATGGCTTTCTCATTTTATTTTGTTTCACAGTGATTTCTACAGAGAAATCTAACTTTAACTCTACTGCCACATAGAATTCATCATATCACCCTATGATTCTTGGTGCCGGGGGTTTGGGCTAGCATGCACAAAGACCTGGTTCAGTTCCTTGGTACTACATACAAAGAAAAAGCCAGAAGTGGTGCTATGACTCAAGAAGTAGAGAGCTAGCCTTGAGAAAACCCAAGGACCAGGCTCAGGCCCTGAGACCAAGCATAGGATTGGGAAAAGAAAATGATTCTTGATTCATTCACAAAGAATTCCACAGGTTCCACACAGGATTTAGGGTAACTAAGAATATTATTGCTCAGTACATCACAACATGAACTTACCAATGGGGCTCAGGCTCCAACATCAGTATGAAGATGCATTCACTCACCTGTGATATTCTTGTCAGAGGAATTGCCTATCCAGAGTTCTGCACAGTGCTCTAGCTTGTCAATTAATACAGGTTTGGGAACACAGGGCCCTGTAAATTAGAAACAGTAGAGAATTATTGCTTATGCTGTGTCATCATTGCTTTAAGTTCGCAGACATCCTACTCACAAGTTATCTATTAAATCTTTTTTCTCATTTCTCACTGGCTCCATGGTTGACATTTCCCCAGCTCTGGATTCATTTTGTATGGCATAAACTTAGCTGTCTTGCTCAAGGCTAGAAAAATACCAGTTTGAGTCCCAGCTCCACTTACATGCATAGGTCTTCATGCATGCTAGGCAAGCACTCAACCACAAAGTCAAACTCTTGACACTCCACTAACATTTTTGAGGGGTTACTTGGAGTTATAGAGTTTCATGGCAATTTTTATGCCATTGCTGGCTTCAAATTAGAATTCTTAGATTTCTTCCTCCTGAATATTTTAAGATTACAGGCATGAAACATTGCACCTAGTGCCAGGTTTCCATTATAAACTCACTGTTTAGTGATTTGTAGATCCTATTTCCAATAATGATATATATTCTATTCTGGATGGTTTATCCACTTACAATTCCTGTGTAAGTTTGGAATGTCGTCTCCATTAGAGGAAACATAATTTAGAACTGTTGTCAAAGTATCCTGAAGGTATCCTGAAGAATGAGTACAAAATTACCTTAGGTTTTCTTTAGAAAGTAATGATACTTCTCAGGGCCTGGAATCTTTCATTTAAATAGTATTGAAAGTTTGATAAACATTCACGTATCTGCAAAATAACGAGGCACTTGGCCTTGCAAGTGAATTTGACTTTTGCTCACCTAAGGACACCAGGTTGCTGTAGGTCTCCAGCATTACATCTCTGTACAGGGTCCTCTGAGCATTGTCCAGATGCTGCCACTCCTCCCAGCTGAAATCCACAGCTACATCATCAAATGACACCAGCTTCTGGAATGGCACACTTTCATCAAGTAATTAGCACTGAGTTATAAACACACCATGTCTGGAATTTTATTCTTTTTTTGTTGGAATTGTATTCCTTTACTTAAATGTTTAGACTTACATGAAATATTGACCTGAAAAGCTTAGGGACGGTGCCTAGGCCAAGAGTTCAAGTCCCAAGACCCACAAAAAAATAAAAAGGCAAGCCAGGTGTTGGTGGCTCACGCCTGTCATCCTAGCTACTCAGGAGACTGAGATCTGAGGACCGTGGTTCAAAGCCAGCCTGGCACAAAATTTCATGAGACTCCTTTCCAATTACCCACCATAAAATGTTTAATGGCTTGTGGCATATCATGGTAGAGCAATTGTGGTATCGAAAAAAATAAGTCGGGGGAGTAGATTTAGGTTATAAATGGAATTATTCCATTGAAAAGGAACTACATTATATGATGACATATGCTGGTACTGTGAGAATATTGCAAAATCTTAGGGTATCAAGTAATAATACTGTGAAGTACACCCAGAATGTTAATGTTCGATGTCTGGCATAATAATCACTTGGGGAAGAAACTTTTTTTTTCTTTTTTTTGGCTGGGGGATTTGTAAGGCTTGAACTGTGGGCCTGGGCACTGTTCCTGAGCTCTTCAACTCAAGGCTATCACCCTACCTATGAAGCCACAGTGCCATTTCCCATATTCTAGTGGTTAACTGTATATGGGAGTCTCCTAGACTTTCTAATGCCCAGGCTGGCTTTGAACCGAATCTTTAGATATCAGCCTGATATCTGAGTAGCTAGGATTACAGGTAGAAGTCACTGCACCTGGCAAGAAATTTATTTCTTGCTGTTTTATACTACAAATTTACTGCATGAGAGGATTTTCTAAAAACAATATATAGAAATAGTAGTTCAAAATGTAGAAAGGAGTTCAATATTAACAGTCATGAGAAAAATTAAAATTACAATGAAATCATTACTTTAAATATGTTAATATAATATAGTTTTAAGCAAAAAGATCCACATACACACACACAAACACACACACACACACGCATACAAAAAAAACAACTTTCAAAGTCTAACTATTACTGGGAAGGTAGTGAGAAGAAGTAGAACTTTGGAATAATTCTGCAAGGAATATAAAACAATCAAAAATTGCGTGGAGAGTGCTAAAAAGTACTAAATACAGAATTTCATAGAAATATGGTCCAACACTTCTATTTCTAGATTTGTACCTAACGGAAGAGAAAGCAGAGACTAGAACAAATATGTGGAGAATCCATTCACAACTATTGATAATAATCCAAAGATAGAAATATGCAAACCAATGCATTGAAAAGGAAGAACATTTTACTATATTTTACAGATGAATCTTGATTACAGTAAACTAAAAATACAGCAGTCATAAAGGAAGAGGACGGTATGTTTTCCCTTCCAGAGCTTCCAAGGATCAACAAACCCTTAGAGCCAAAAAGCACCATGGTTCCAGAGAATGGAGTAGAGAGGAACAGGAGCTGAATGTTTAATGATTATACATGGAAGATGAAAATTGCTCTAGATGGGTAGAATGAAGCGAGAACTGTACCCTAAACAATGGTTATGTAGCCACACAGGATGGGACACACCTATACTCCCTGATATTGGGAAACTCAAGAAGGATTTCTAGCCAACCTGGATGCATGGAAAGATCTATCATAAAAACTAATGTGGAGGGGCTGGAAGTTTGGCATACTTGTAGAGTGCTTGTATGAAGACGAAGGTTCAATTCCGCAGTACCACATACACAGAAAAAACCAGAAGTAGTGCTGTGGCTCAAGTAGAAGATCACTAGGCTTGAGGAAAGCTGAAGGACAGTGCTCAGACCAAGTTCCAGCCAAAGGGCTTGTTTAAAAAAAAACCAGAAAGCTGAGCATGATGGGGTGGTGGCTCACTTCTATAATCCTAGCTACTCAGGAGGCTGAGATCTGAGGATCAAGGTTTAAAGCCATCCTGGCACAAAAAGACCTGAGACTCTTATCTCCAATTTACTTTTAGAAAATGGGAAGTGGGGCTTGGCTTCATGGTAAGGTGGTAGCCTGGAGCTGACGAGCTCAGGGATAGTGCCCAGGCTGAGTTCAAGATCTATGACCCACCAAAAAAAAGAAAAAACAAAAAATAATATGGAAAAATTTGGATTCTCTGAATTTTATCAGGCATATAAATGTCTTTTTTTGCTGTTGAAATAACAAATTGTTTGGAAACATTTTAAAAGTTTTTACCTAGAAATGTACACTACAAATGGAAATAATAACAAACACAAAATATGCAAAAGATACAAATTATAACAATATGGGTATCCTGCTTCTGTATCTTTTCACTGACTCCTGTTCAAATGAGTCACATATTCTGAATCATTTCTCCCAGTCGATATATGCCACACATGTTGGCTTGTACTGAACTTCTTGGGAAATCAAAAGCAAATACTAAGCGAATGTGTGTTAGATTTTGTCAACAGTGATATTTCAAATATAAATCCCTGCTCATTGCATTATTTAATATCAATGCCGGAATCTAACTTACACTGGCAGAATCTTCAATCTTTTGAGCATCTTCAAAAGGGTGTGTAAATATTTAGGATCGTTATGTCTTCCTGGAGGAAAGATCCCTTTAGTAGTATGTAGTAACCTTCTTTGTCTTTTCTTACTAATTTTAGTTTGAAGTCTATTTTATCTGATATGAGGATGACAACTCCAGCCTGTTTATGGGGGCAGTTAGCTTGACAGAGTTTATTCCAACCTCTCACTTTCAAAAGATGATTGTTTTTGGGTAAGATGTGTCTCTTGAAGATAGCAGAACGATGGCTCTTGCTTTTTGATCCAACTACACAGCCTATGCCATTTAATTGGAGAGTTAAGTCCATTGATATTGAGAGTTAGGATTGAGAGATATTTATTAGTTCCTACCATTTTTAAAAGCTTTTAGTAGGGCCTGTGTCTTGACAGTTCTTGTGGTCCTTAGATGGTATGCTTTTTAGGTGCCATTTCTTTCCCTATGTTGCATTTATTTTGGTTTTCTATGTATAGAGCATCTTTGAGAATTCTCTGTAGTGTTGGTTTTGTTTCGACATATTGTTGCAGCTTTTCCCTGGAATGGAATGTTTTTATTGTTCCCGCAGTTATGAATGAGAGCTTAGCTGGCTACAGTATTCTTGGTTGGCAGTTATTAGATTTAAGGGCATGACATATATGCTTCTAGTCACTTCGTGCTAGCATGGTCTCTGCTGAGAAATCTGGGGTTATTCTGATTGGTTTGCCTTTGTAGGTTACTGATCCCTTTTCCTTGGCTGCCTTTAGGATCTTTTCTTTCGTTTCTATTGATCCAGTTCGGATCACAATGTGGCGGTGGGATGTTCTTTTCTGGTCAGGTCTGTTTGGGGTTCTAAAAGCTTCTCGTATCTGGATGGGCCTGCCCTTCTGGATGTTTGGGAAGTTCTCTGAGATGATTCCCTGAAGTATATTTCCAATACAATTGACCTCTTTCTCCACACCCTCCTCCATACCAACTAGCCTTAAATTAGGCTTCCTAATTGCATTTTGGACCTCTTGAAGTGCTCTCTCATATTTCCTAGATTTGGATTGATTCATTTTCTTTTCTTCTCTATAATAACTAAATTATCTTCAGCCCCGGAAATTCTCTCTTCTGCATTGTTTATCCTGCTATCAAAGCTATCTGCTTTATTTTTCATCTCCCTTGCTTCTAATTGCTCATTTTTGATACCTTGCATCTCCTGTTTTAGATCATGTATGGATTTCTTTATCTCCTTGATTTCCTTTTGAGTGGTTAGCTCAGTAGCTTTATTTTCTTTGGACATTTGCTGGAGTTTGGTCACGTTTTCATTTGTGGATTCTATGAATTCATCCATCTTTCTTTGAAAAACCTTTATTATGGCCTCCTTTATGGCTTCGTCTTTTTCACTTATCACCTTGTTTTTGCTTTCCTCTTGTTCAGCTACGGCTTCCTCCATTATCTCTTTCTTTATATTTTCACATTTTCTTTAATGATGTTTGTCAATTGCGTTTGTGTAGCACTTGGAAGACTCTCCTCTAGGTTTGCCAGTGACTGTTCCATTGTCTGTTTACATTGGGTGGGGGATGTTGTTTCTTGATTTGACATTTTTCTTGAGTTTCTTGTTCTGCCCATATGACAATAGGAGCAAGATTACTACTAAATACGATTATAATTTTTCAGATATAACCAACCTAGACCTCTGTAGCTGGCAGACACTAGATGTTCACAAGTTTTGATTGGTATTATCACTCTTTGTTTTTATGCACTTACAGACCAGTCTACTACAACCACTGATAAGAGATTTATACCCAAAACAATAAGCCTCTCAATCCAATCTCTATTGTCTTTAAGTCCCTCTGAGCCTAGAGAATAATTAACCACCTACATATACAATATTGCTCAACAGCCATCAAGTGTAGATCCGTGCAGTATAAGGGTTGAAAGACGAGCAGAGGTCCAGAGATAGAAAAAAAGAATGAGAGAGGTCAGGGGAGGTACAAAAAGATTAACGTAGGAGAGTAAGAAAATTGTAGTCATGAAGAAAATGTATAGCATAAGGATAACTGACCTAAGTTGGTAAGTAGGTAGCATATTTGAGTACAAAGTTTAGAAAGTATTAGAATAAAACTTATGTGTTGCTGCACGACTAGCTCTTAGCCCAACCAATGGCCTCACAGTGGACCATGGGATGGATCTGTTTTACTTGTCTACATTGAGGGAAAGGGGTATTTCACAAGATGCAGAAGCGAAGATTTCAGAAGCAAATGCTGTGGGTGAATTAGCTCATAAAAAGCATTTTTATTTTCTTTTATCTTTCTGCCAGTCTTGGGGCTTGAATTCAGGGTCTGAGCACTGTCCTCGGGTTTTCTCAAGTCTAGCCCTCTGCCACTTGAGCCACGGTGCCACATCTAGATTTTCTATCTATGTGATACTGAGCAATCAAACCCAGATCTTCATGCATGCTAGGCAAGCACTCTACCACTATGCAAACTCTCAACCCTGACATAGTAATTATAAAGTCATCATCATCATCATCATATCCAAATATCTTTTCTCCTTCAAAGAATGAACACTTAACTGTGTCTAATGCTTTTTTTTTAATTTCACTAATTCTTCTGTGTTTTTCCCTCTTGCATTTTTTACACTTGACAGCAAAGCTAATCATCAGGAAAAAATTGATTAGGATACAGAAACCTAACAATATCCTAGTAGATTGACGTCAAAAATATGTGCAAGATGCCCTGTGTGTTTGACCAAGTGGTAGAGTACTTGGCTACCAGGCAAAAAGACTCAGGTTTGATTCCTCATTACCACATACATAGAAAACGCTGCAAGTGGTGCTGTGGCTTGGTGGGACAGCTAAAGCCTAAAGAAAGCACAAGAACAATGTTCACACTCTGAGGTCAAGTCCCAAGACTAACAAAAACAAAAAAAATTTCGACAAGGGGCAAAATGCAGGCAGAGAAGTAACTGTGAAGCAAATGTTTTGTAAAGGATGAGGGCAATATTGACCCTTAAGTTTGGATCTTACCTAAGAAAGGCTCCTTGAGCCTGAGACCAGACTGGTAGTTGGGCCTACTGGAAGACATTGGGATTGGACAAATGAGGTGTGATGTTTACTACATCCACATGTATATTGTGAGATTTGAGGAGAGATTCAGCCTCCAGTATGTCTTTGGTGAGGTCTTCTGTGAGCAAGAATCTTTGGTCATTGGGCCCTGAAGGGTGACCCTGCCTCCTTCACAATGGAACAGAATATGGAACCCTGGTAACCAAGCCACTGTAACTAACAACCAGCTCAAGCCAGCTCACTTGGCCTGTGGCTCAGGAGGAAGAAAGCTGTTGCTGTGCTGTTGCCAAAGTTCAGGAAACTTGAGTCTCAGGCATGGAAGTTGTGGATGTCTTACTCGAAGACGTACATGCTAGATCATTGCCAAGCCACAAATCCAGTATAACAGAACTTTCTCTAAGAAGAAGGCCAGGAAAATCCAGGGCAAGCAGATGAGGTAAATTTCTAAGAAGAAATGTATTTGACCCCATCATCCTCCCCACACACTACAACTTACATTTTTTTTAATTTTTTTTATTGTAAATAGTAAAAGGGTTACATGATATTTGCCAGGTAGAAGGTGCATTAATTCACATACATTGATACCCTTTCACATGTCTTGGTACCCATTTCCCTCCACCCCACACCCCCCACCCTTCTTGGTTTTCCCCCCTTCCCTATCAAATTTCAAATATCCAAATACAAATAAATTCAATATACCAGATAACAAAGTAAGACACTACACCAATATGGGATAACCAAGGGACAGCAAAGGAGATAAGAGACAACATAGTACAACAAGGACAACAATCATTCATTATGTGTCTTTTGTTTCAATATCCTGGAGGTCCTATCAATTAGCTTCACAGTATATGGCCTTATATATGGCCTTTTGCTCTATTGCAAATCTCTGCTAGTAGAACCCAAAGTTTCTACTGATTATGACGAATGAGGGAAACCACTGAGCCTAAGTTCCTTTGAATCTGGCTTACTTCACTTCATATGATTTGTTCTAAGTCTTTCCATTTCCTAACAAATGGGGCGATGTCACTCTTTCTGACAGCAGCATAGAATTCCATTGTGTACAAATACCACAACTTGTTGATCCACTCATCAACTGAGGGACATATGGGTTGGTTCCATATCTTTGCTATGGTGAATAGTGCTTCAATGAACATTGTTGTGCTAGTGGGTTTAGTATGCCCTTGTTTCTGGATTGTTGGGTAAATGCCAAGTAGTGGAATTGCTGGGTCATAGGGGAGTTCTATGTTTAGCCTTTTGAGGCACTGTCACCCTGCTCTCCATAGTGGTTGAACTAGTTTGCACTCCCACCAACAGTGTAGTAGTGATCCCTCCTGGCCACATCCCCTCCAGCATCTGTTGTCATTCGTTTTCCTGATCCTGGCCATTCTAACTGGAGTGAGGTGGAATCTGAGAGTTGTTTTGATTTGCATTTCTTTTATGACAAGAGATGTGGAGCATTTCTTCATGTGTCTATAAGCCATTTTCTTCTTCAGAGAAGACTCTCTTTAAGTCTTTGGCACATTTTTTAATGGGATGAGTGTTACTTTGGAGGTTAGTTTTGGAGTGATTCAATTTTTTGAGTTGTTGATATATTTTAGATATGAGGCCTTTGTCCATTGTTTGGTTTGTGAAGATCTTCTCCCACTCTGTAGGCTTCCTGATTAGTTTACTAGCTATATCAGTTGCCATACAAAAGCTGTGCAGTTTAATGCAGTCTCACTTATCCAGCCTTTCTCTGATTTGTTGTGATTCTTGGTCCTTATTAAGAAAGTTTCGACCTGGGCCAAGGAGGCCTATTGCATCCTCTATTCCTTCCTGTAAACTTTTCAGTGTGTCTGCTTTTACCTCGAGGTCTTTCATCCATTTGGAGTTAATTCTAGTGCAAGGTGACAAAGAAGGATCCAACTTTAGTTTTCTGCAGGTGCTTAACCAGTTCTGCCAGCACAACTTGTTGAAGAGGCTATCTTTCTTCCATTCTATTTTTTTGGCTCCCTGGTCAAAGATTAGGTGGCCATAGGTCTGTGGTTTAATATCTGGGTCCGCAGTTCTACTCCATTGGACTTCAGGCCTGTTCTGGTGCCAGTACCAAGCTGTTTTGAGAATTATAGCTCTGTAATAGAGTCTAAAGTTTGGAATTGAAATTCCTCCAGCGCTTTTCTTTCTGCTAAGAAGTGTTTTTGCTCTACGGGGTCTTTTATTATTCCATATGAAATTTTGAATTGCCTCTTCTATTTCTTTAAAGAATGACATTGGGATGTTGATGGGTGTTACTTTGAATTTGTAGATAGCTCTTGGGAAGATTGTCATTTTCACAATGTTGACTCTTCCAATCCAGGATCATGGGAGGTTTTTCCATTTCCTTAGTTCTGCTTTAATTTCCTTTTTAGGGTTTTAAAGCTTTCATGTAAACGGTCCTTTACATTCTTAGTTAAGCTAATTCCTAGGTACATTATTTTCTTTGAGGCTATTGTGACAGGAGTTTCTTTCCTGATTATTGCCTCGTTCCTCTCACTGTTGGCGTAAAGGAAGGCAGTTCATTTGTGAGGTTTGATTTTATGGCTTGCTACCCTTCCAAAGCTTTGAATCAGCTCAAGGAGCTTGGGAGTAGAGTCTATAGGATTCTTTAAATACAGAATCATGTCATCTGCAAAGAGGGATAGTTTTATTTCCTCTTTCCCTACTTGGATCCCCTTTATGCTTGCTTGTTGCCTTATTGCACTGCCTAGGAATTCTAGTACTATGTTAAAATGGAGTGGAGAGAGTGGGCATCCTTGTCTCGTTCCTGATTTTAGAGGGAATGGCTTTAGATTTTCACCATTAAGTATAATACTAGCAGTGGGTTTCTCATACACAGCCTTTATTACATTGAGAAGTGTTCCATGGATTCCTAGTTTCTCCACATCTTTTAACATAAAGGCGTTTTGGATCTTGTCAAATGCCTTTTCCGCATGTATTGCGACAATCATGTGAGTTTTGTCCTTGCTTCTGTTGATGTGTTGAATTATATTAATTGATTTGTGTATGTTGAACCAGGTTTGCCTCCCTGTGATGAATCCAGTTTGATCATAGTGTATAATTTTTTGATGAGTTGTTGTAGACGGTTGGCCAGTATTTTGTTGAGAAGTTTTGCATCGATGTTCATCAAAGAAATGGGTCTGTAGTTCTCTTTCTTTGATGAATCTCTGTCTGGTTTGGGGATGAGGGATATACTGGCTTCACTGAATGAGATTCAATTTCTTTGAAGAGCTTGAGGAGTATTGGTGTGAGCTCTGCTTTGAAGACCTTATAGAATTCAGCTGTGAATCCATCTGGCCCTGGGCTCCTTTTAAGTGGAAGTTGTCTAATTTCCATTTCTGTTTCAGAGCTTGAAATAGGCATGTTGAGTTGGGTTAGCTCTTCTTGGTTCAGTGTGTGTATGTTAATATTGTCTAGGAATTCATCCATTTCTTCTAGATTCTCAAATTTGTTGGCGTAAAGATTTGAGAAGTATTCCCTCATGATATTCTGGATCTTGGTAATTTCTGTCATGATATTACCATTTTCATCTGCGATTTTTTTATTTCGATATACTCTCTTCTTTTTTTGGTAAGATTTGCTAAGAGCTTGTCAATTTTGTTAATTCTTTCAAAGAACCAACTCCTTGTTTTGTTGATTCTTTCTATAGTTTTTTTTTATTCCAAATCATTTAATTCTGCTTTGATTTTAATAATTTGCTTTCTCCTAATGGGTTTAGGGTTGGTTTGTTGCTCTTTTTCCAGGAGGTTAAGGTGAGACATTAACTAGTTGGTTTGCCATTTTTCCAACTTGCTGTTGTAGGCACTCAGCGCTATAAATTTTCCTCTGAATACTGCCTTTGTTGTGTCCCTTAGGAGTTGATATTTGTGTGCTCCTTATTGTAAAATTTCATAAACAGTTTGATATCTGTTCTGATCTCTTCGATTACCCATTGTTTTTGATTCAACAATGTGTTTTTCAGTCTCCATGAGTTACAGGGTTTTCGCTGGTGGAGATGTGTGGTCAGTTCCAATTTGATGCCTTTATGGTCTCAGAGTGTGCATGGAATAATTTCAGTGTTTCTGACTCTGTCCAGGTTTGTTTTATGGTCTAAGATGTGGTCTATTTTGGAAAATGTTCCATGTGCTGCTGAGAAAAACGTATATTGTGTTGTTACTGGGTGGAATATTCTGCAGATGTCTGTTAGATCTAGTTGGTCTATATAGTTGTTCAGTTCCAAGGTTTCTCTGTTGAGTTTTTGCCTTGTTTATCTGTCCATAGGTGAGAGTGGTGTGTTAAACTCACCAACAATCACTGTATTTTGATCTATGTATGGTTTCAGTGTAAGTAAAGTTTGCTTGATGAAGTTTGGAGCTCCGGGATTGGGTGTGTAAATATTTAGGATCGTTATGTCTTCCTGGAGGAAAGATCCCTTTAGTAGTATGCAGTAACCTTCTTTGTCTTTTCTTACTAATTTTAGTTTGAAGTCTATTGTATCTGATATGAGGATGGCAACTCTAGCCAGTTTATGGGGACAGTTAGCTTGATAGAGTTTATTCCAACCTCTCCCTTTCAAAAGATGATTGTTTTTGGGTAAGATGTGTCTCTTGAAGACAGCAGAACGATGGCTCTTGCTTTTTGATCCAACTAGACAGCCTATGCCGTTTAATTGGAGAGTTAAGTCCATTGATATTGAGAGTTAGGATTGAGAGATATTTATTAGTTCCTACCATTTTTAAAAGCTTTTAGTAGGGCCTGTGTCTTGACAGTTCTTGTGGTCCTTAGATGGTATGCTGTTTAGGTGCCATTTCTTTCCCTATATTGCATTTATTTTGGTTTTCTATGTGTAGAGCATCTTTGAGAATTCTTTGTAGTGTTGGTTTTGTTTCGACATATTGTTGCAGCTTTTCCCTGGAATGGAATGTTTTTCTTGTTCCCTCACTTATGAATGAGAGCTTAGCTGGCTACAGTATTCTTGGTTGATAGTTATTTGATTTAAGGGCCTGACATATATGCTTCTAGGCACTTCGTGCTTCCATGGTCTCTCTAAGAAATCTGGGCTTATTCTGATTGGTTTGCCTTTATAGGTTACTGATCCCTTTTCCCTGGCTGCCTTTGGGATCTTTTCTTTCGTTTCTATTGATCCAGTTCTGATCACAATGCGACGGTGGGATGTTATTTTCTGGTTAGGTCTGTTTGAGGTTCTAAAAGCTTCTCGTATCTGGATGGGCCTGCCCTTCTGGATATTTGGGAAATGCTTTGAAATGATTCCCTGAAGTATATTTCCAATACCATTGAACTCTTTCTCCACGCCCACCTCCATACAAACTAGCCTTAAATTAGGCTTCATAATTGTATCTTGGACCTCCTGAAGGACTCGCTCATATTTCCTAGATTTGGATTGACTCATTTTCTGTTCTTTCTCTATAATACCTAAGTTATCTTAAGTCCCGGAAATTCTCTCCTCTGCATTGTCTAACCTGCTATCAAAGCTATCTACTTTATTTTTCATCTCCCTTGCTTCTTATCGCTCACTTTTGATGCCTTGCATCTCTTGTTTTAGATCATGTATGGATTTCTTTATCTCCTTGATTTCCTTGTGAGTGGTTAGCTCAGTAGCTTTATTTTCTTTGGACATTTGCTGGAGTTTGGTCACGTTTTTATTTGTGGATTCTATGAATTCATCCATCTTTGTTTGAAAAACCTTTATTATGGCCTCCTTTATGGCTTCTTCTTTTTCACTTATCACCTTGTTTTTGCTTTCCTCTTGTTGAGCTATGGCTTCCTCCATAATCTCTTTGTTTATATTTCCACATTTTTCATTAATGATGTTTATCAATTGCATTTGTGTAGCACTTGGAAGACTCTCCTCTAGGTTTGCCAGTGACTGTTCCATTGTCTGTTTACATTGGGTGGGGGATGTTGTTACTTGATTTGACATTTTTCTTGAGTTTCTTGTTCTGCCCATTTGAAAATGGGAGCAAGATTACGATTATAGTTTTTCAGATACAACCAACCTGGACCTCTGTAGCTGGCAGACACTAGATGTTCACAAGTTTTGATTGGTATTATCACTCTTACTTTTTGTGCACTTACAGACCAGTCTAATACACCCACTGATAAGCGATTTATACCCAAAACAATAAGCCTCTCAATGCAATCTCTATTGTCTTTAAGTCCCTCTGAGCCTAGAGAATAATTAACCACCTACATATACAATATTGCTCAACAGCCATCAAGTGTAGATCCGTGCAGTATAAGGGTTGGAAGACCAGCAGAGTTCCAGAGATAGAAAAAAAGAATGAGAGAGGTCAGGGGAGGTACAAGAGGATTAACGTACGAGTGTAAGAATATTGTAGTCATGAAGAAAATGTATAGCATAAGGATAACTGACCTAAGTTGGTAAGTAGGTAGCATATTTGAGTACATAGTTTGGAAAGTATTAGAATAAACTTATGTGTTGCTGCACGACTAGCTCTTAGCCCAACCAGTGGCCTCACAGTGGACCATGGGATGGATCTGTTTTTCTTGTCTACGTTGAGGGAAAGGGGTATTTCACAAGATGCAGAAGCGAAGATTTCAGAAGCAAATGCTGGGAGTGAATTAGCTCGTAAAAAGCATTTTTATTTTGTTTTTTCTTTCTGCCAGTCTTGGGGCTTGAATTTCGGGCCTGAGCACTGTCCTGGGGTTTTCTCAAGTCTAGCCCTCTGCCACTTGAGCCACAGTGCCACATCTAGATTTTCTATCTATGTGATACTGAGGAATCAAACCCAGATCTTCATGGATGCTAGGCTAGCACTCTACCACCTTGCCAAACTCTCAGCCCTGACATAGTAATTATAAAGTCATCATCATCATCATCATATCAAAATATCCTTTCTCCTACTAAGAATGAACACTTATCTATGTGTGTAATGCTTTTTTTTAAATTTCACTAATTCTTCTGTGTTTTTCCCTCTTGCATTTTTTACACATGACAGCAAAGCTAATTCTCAGGAAAAAAAATTGATTAGGATACAGAAACCTAATTATATCCTAGTAGATTGACGTCAAAAATATGTGCAAGATGCCCTATGTGTTTGACTTAGTGGTAGAGTGCTTGGCTACCACGCAAAAAGACTCAGGTTTGATTTTCATTGCCACATACATAGAAAACGCTGCAAGTGGTGCTGTGGCTCAGTGGGACAGCTAAAACTAAAGAAAGCTCAAGAACAATGTTCACACTCTGAGGTCAAGTCCCAAGACTAGCAAAAACAAAAAAAAATCGACAAGGGGCAAAATGCAGGCAGAGAAGGCACTGTGAAGCAAATGTTTTGTTAAGGATGAGGGCAATATTGACCCTTAAGTTTGGATCTTACCTAAGAAAAGCTCCTTGAGCATGAGACCAGACTGGTAGTTCGGCCTCGTGGAAGACATTGGGATTGGACAAATAAGGTGTGCTGTTTACTACATCCACATGTATATTGTGAGATTTGAGGAGAGATTCAGCCTCCAGTATGTCTTTGGTGAGGTCTTCTGTGAGCAAGGATCTTTGGTCATTGGGCCCTGAAAGGTGACCCTGCCTCCCTCACAATGGAACAGAATATGGAAACCTGGTAACCAAGCCACTGTAACTAACAACCAGCTCAAGCCAGCTCACTTGGCCTGTGGCTCAGGAGGAAGAAAGATGTTGCTGTGCTGTTACCAAAGGTCAGGAAACTCGAGTCTCAGGCATGGAAGTTGTGAATGTCTTACTCGAAGATGTACATGCTAGATCATTGCCAAGCCACAAATCTAGTATAACAGGCCTTTCTTTAAGAAGAAGGCCAGGAAAATCCAGGGCAACCAGATGAGGTATATTTCTAAGAAGAAATGTATTTGACCCCATCATCCTCCCCACACACTACAACTTTCTTTTTTTTTTAATTTTTTATTGTAATTAATAAAAGGCTTACATGGTATTTGCCAGATAGAAGGTGCATTAATTCACATACATTGAAACCCTTTCACATGTCTTGGTACCCATTTCCCTCCAACCCCACACCCCCAACCCGTCTTGGTTTTCCCCCTTCCCTATCAAATTTCAAATATCCAAATACAAATAAATTCAATATATCTGATAACAAAGTGAGATACTATACCAATATGGGATAACCAAGGGACAGCAAAGGAGATGAGAGACAACATAGTACAACAAGGACAACAATCATTCATTATGTGTCTTTTGTTTCAATATCCTGGAGGTCCTTTCAATTAGCTTCACATTATATGGCCTTATATATGGCCTTTTGCTCTATTGCAAATCTCTGCTAGTAGAGCCCAAGGTTTCTACTGATTATGACGAATGAGGGAAACCAATGAACCTAAGTTCCTTTGAGTCTGGCTTACTTCACTTAATTTGATTTGTTCTAAGTCTTTCCCTTTCCTAACAAAAGGGGCGATGTCATTCTTTCTGACAGCAGCATAGAATTCCATTGTGTACAAATACCACAACTTGTTGATCCACTCATCAACTGAGGGACATATGGGTTGGTTCCATATCTTTGCTATGGTGAATAGTGCTGCAATGAACATTGTTGTGCTAGTGCGTTTAGTATGCCCTTGTTTCTAGATTGTTGGGTAAATGCCAAGTAGTGGAATTGCTGGGTCATAGGGGAGTTCTGTGTTTAGCTTTTTGAGGCACTGCCACACTGCTTTCCATAGTGGTTGAACGAGTTTGCACTCCCACCAACAGTGTAGTAGTGATCCCTCCTGGCCACATCCCCTCCAGCATCTGTTGTCATTCGTTTTCCTGATCCTGGCCATTCTAACTGGAGTGAGGTGGAATCTTAGAGTTGTTTTGATTTGCATTTCTTTTATGACCAGAGATGTGGAGCATTTCTTCATGTGTCTATAGGCCATTTTTGTTTCTTCTTCAGAGAAGACTCTCTTTAAGTCTTTGGCCCATTTTTAATGGGATGGGTGTTACTTTGGAGGTTAATTTTGGAGTGATTCAATTTTTTGAGTTGTTGATATATTTTAGATATGAGGCCTTTGTCCGTTGTTTGGTTGGTGAAGATCTTCTCCCACTCTGTAGGCTTCCTGATTAGTTTACTAGCTATATCCGTTGCCATACAAAAGCTCTGCAGTTTAATGCAGTCCCACGTATCCAGCCTTTCTCTGATTTGTTGTGATTCTTGGTCCTTATTAAGAAAGTTTCGACCTGTGCCAAGGAGGCCTAGTGTATCTCCTATTCCTTCCTGTAAACTTTTCAGAGTGTCAGCTTTTACCTCGAGGTCTTTGATCCATTTGTAGTTTATTCTAGTGCAAGGTGACAAAGAAGGATCCAACTTTAGTTTTCTGCAGGTGCTTAACCAGTTCTGCCAGCACAACTTGTTGAAGAGGCTATCTTCTTCCATTCTATTTTTTTTGGCTCCCTTGTCAAAGATTAGGTGGCCATAGGTCTGTGGTTTAATATCTGGGTCCGCAGTTCTATTCCATTGGACTTCAGGCCTGTTCTTGTGCCAGTACCAAGCTGTTTTGAGAATTATAGCTCTGTAATAGAGTCTAAAGTTTGGAATTGAAATTCCTCCAGCGCTGTTCTTTCTGCTAAGAAGTGTTTTTGCTATGTGGGGTCTTTTATTATTCCATATGAAATTTTGAATTGCCTCTTCTATTTCTTTAAAGAATGACATTGGGTTGTTGATGGGTATTGCATTGAATTTGTAGATAGCCCTTGGCAAGATTGTCATTTTCACAATGTTGATTCTTCCAATCCAGGAGCATGGGAGGTTTTTCCATTTCCTTAGTTCTACTTTAATTTCCTTTTTTATGGTTTTAAAGTTTTCATCTAAATGGTCTTTACATTCTTAGTTAAGCTAACTGCTAGGTACTTTATTTTCTTTGAGGCTATTGTGAAAGGAATTTCTTTCCTGATTATTGCCTCGTTCCTCTCAGTGTTGGCGTAAAGTAAGGCAGTTGATTTGTGAGGGTTGATTTTATGGACTGCTACTCTTCCAAAGCTTTGAATCAGCTCAAGGAGCTTGGGGGTAGAGTCTATAGGATTCTTTAAATACAACATCATGTCATCTGCAAAGAGGGATAGTTTTATTTCCTCTTTCCCTACTTGGATCCCCTTTATGCTTGCTTCTTGCCTTATTGCACTGCCTAGGCATTCTAGTACTATGTTAAAAAGGAGTGGAGAGAGTGGCCATCCTTGTCTCGTTCCTGATTTTAGAGGGAATGGCTTTAGATTTTCACCATTAAGTAGAATACTGGCAGTGGGTTTCTCATACACAGCCTTTATTACATTCAGAAATGTTCCATGGATTCTTAGTTTTTCCACATCTTTTAATATAAAGGGGTTCTTGATCTTGTCAAATGCCTTTTCCGCATCTATTGAGACAATCATGTGATTTTATCCCTGCTCCTGTTGATGTGTTGAATTATATTAATTGATTTGTGTATGTTGAACCAGCTTTGCCTCCCTGTGATGAATCCAATTTGATCATAGTGTATAATTTTTTGATGAGTTGTTGTAGAAGGTTGGCCAGTATTTTGTTGAGAAGTTTTGCATCGATGTTCATCAAAGAAATGGGTCTATAGATCTCTTTCTTTGATGAATCTCTGTCTGGTTTGGGGATGAGGGATATACTGGCTTCACAGAATGAGTTTGGTAAAGAACCTTCATTTTCGATTTCGTTGAAGAGATTGACGAGTATTGGTGTGAGCTCTGCTTTGAAGAACTTATAGAATTCAGCTGTGAATCCATCTGGCCCTGGGCTCTTTTTAAGTGGAAGTTGTCTTATTTCCATTTCTATTTCAGAGCTTGAAATAGGCCTGTTGAGTTGGGTTAGCTCTTCTTGGTTCAGTGTGGGTATGTTAATATTGTCTAGGAATTCATCCATTTCTTCTAGATTCTCAAATTTGTTGATGTAAAGTTTTGAGAAGTATTCCCTCATGATATTCTGGATCTTGGTAATTTCTGTCGTGATATTACCATTTTCATCTGCGATTTTGTTTATTTCGATATGCTCTCTTCTTTTTTTTGGTAAGATTTGCTAAGGGCTTGTCAATTTTGTTAATTCTTTCAAAGAACCAACGCCTTGTTTTGTTGATTTTTCTGTAGTTTTTTTTATTCCAAATCATTTAATTCTGCTTTGATTTTAATAATTTGCTTTCTCCTAATGGGTTTAAGGTTGGTTTGTTGCTCTTTTACGAGGAGGTTTAGGTGAGATATTAACTAGTTGGTTTGCCATTTTTCCAACTTGTGTTGTAGGCACTCAGCGCTATAAATTTTCCTCTGAGTACTGCCTTTGTTGTGTCCCTAAGGAGTTGATATTTGTGTGCTCCTTATTGTTAAATTTCATAAACAGTTGGATATCTATTCTCATCTCTTCGATTACCCATTGTTTTTGATTCAACAATGTGTTGTTCAGTCTCCATGAGTTACAGGGTTGTCTTTGGTGGAGATGTGTGTTCAGCTCCAATTTGATGCCTTTATGGTCTGAGAGTGTGCATGGAATAATTTCAGTGTTTCTGAATCTGTCCAGGTTTGCTTTATGGCCTAAGATGTGGTCTATTTTGGAAAATGTTCCATGTGCTGCTGAGAAAAACGTATATTGTGGTGTTACTGGGTGGAATATTCTGCAGATGTCTGTTACATCTATTCGGTCTATATAGTTGTTCAGTTCTACGGTTTCTCTTTTGAGTTTTTGCCTTGTTGATCTGTCCATAGGTGAGAGTGGTGTGTTAAACTCACCAACAATCACTGTATTTCGATCTATGTATGGTTTCAGTGTAAGTAAAGTTTGCTTGATGAAGTTTGGAGCTCCGGGATTGGGTGTGTAAATATTTAGGATCGTTATGTCTTCCAGGAGGAAAGATCCTTTTAGTAGTATGTAGTAACCTTCTATGTCTTTTCTTACTAATTTTAGTTTGAAGTCTATTTTATCTGATATGAGGATGGCAACTCCAGCCTGTTTATGTGGGCAGTTAGACTGATAGAGTTTATTCCAACCCCTCCCTTTCAAAAGATATGTGTTTTTGGGTAAAATGTGTCTCTTGAAGACAGCAGAACGATGGCTCTTGCTTTTTGATCCAACTAGACAGCCTATGCCGTTTAATTGGAGAGTTAAGTCCATTGATATTGAGAGTTAGGATTGAGAGATATTTATTACTTCCTACCATTTTTAAAAGCTTTTAGTAGGGTTTGTGTCTTGACAGTTCTTGTGGTCCTTAGATGGTATGCTATTTAGGTGCAATTTCTTTCCCTATATTGCATTTATTTTGGTTTTCTATGTATAGAGCATCTTTGAGAATTCTCTGTAGTGTTGGTTTTGTTTCAACATATTGTTGCAGCTTTTCCCTGGAATGGAATGTTTTTCTTGTCCCCTCAGTTATGAATGAGAGCTTACCTGGCTACAGTATTATTGGTTGGTAATTATTTGGTTTAAGGGCATGACATATATGCTTCCAGTCACTTCGTGCTTTCATGGTCTCTGCTGAGAAATCTGGGGTTATTCTGATTGGTTTGCCTTTATAGGTTACTGATCCATTTTCCCTGGCTGCCTTTAGGATCTTTTCTTTCGTTTCTATTGATCCAGTTCGGACCACAATTTGGCGGTGGGATGTTCTTTTCTGGTCAGATCTGTTTGGGGTTCTAAAAGCTTCTCGTATCTGGATGGGCCTGCCCTTCTGGATGTTTGGGAAGTTCTCTGAGATGATTCCCTGAAGTATATTTCCAATACAATTGACCTCTTTCTCCACGCCCTCCTCAATACCAACTAGCCTTAAATTAGGCTTCCTAATCGCATCTTGGACCTCCTGAAGCGCTCTCTCATATTTCCTAGATTTGGATTGACTCATTTTCTGTTCTTTCTCTATAATAACTAAATTATCTTCAGCCCCGGAATTTCTCTCCTCTGCATTGTCTAATCTGCTATCAAAGCTACCTACTTTATTTTTCATCTCCCTTGCTTCTAATTGCTCACTTTTGGTGCCTTGCTTCTCTTGTTTTAGATCATGTATGGATTTCTTTATCTCCTTGATTTCCTTTTGAGTGGTTAGCTCAGTAGCTTTATTTTCTTTGGACATTTGGTGGAGTTTGGTCACGTTTGTATATGTGGATTCAATGAATTCATCCATCTTTCTTTCAAAAATCTTTATTATGGCCTCCTTTATGGCTTCTTCTTTTTCACTTATCACCTTGATTTTGCTTTACTCTTGTTCAGCTATGGCTTCCTCCATTATCTCTTTCTTTATATTTTCACATTTTTCATTAATGAAGTTTATCAATTGCATGTGTGTAGCACTTGGAAGACTCTCCTCTAGGTTTGCCAGTGACTGTTCCATTGTCTGTTTACATTGGGTGGGGGATGTTGTTTCTTGATTTGACATTTTTCTTGAGTTTCTTATTCTTCCCATTTGAAAATGGGAGCAAGATTACTACTAAATATGATTACAGTTTTTCAGATATAACCAACCTAGACCTCTGTAGCTGGCAGACACTAGATGTTCACAAGTTTTGATTGGTATTATCACATTTTCTTTTTGTGCACTTACAGACCAGTCTATTACAACCACTGATAAACGATTTATACCCAAAACAATAAGCCTCTCAATCCATTCTCTAGTGCCTTTAGGTCCCTCTGAGCCTAGAGAATGATTAACCACCTACATATATAATATTGCTCAACAGCCATCAAGTGTAGATCCATGCAGTATAAGGGTTGAAAGACCAGCAGAGGTCCAGAGATAGAAAAATAGAATGAGAGAGGTCAGGGAGGTACAAGAGGATTAACGTAGGAGTGTAAGAATATTGTAGTAATAAAGAAAAGGTATAGCATAAGGATAACTGACCTAAGTTGGTAAGTAGGTAACATATTTGAGTACAAAGTTTGGAAAGTATTAGAATAAAACTTGTATGTTGCTGCACGACTAGCTCTTACCCCAACCAGTGGCCTCACAGTGGACCATGGGATGGATCTGTTTTTCTTGTCTACGTTGAGGGAAAGGGGTATTTCACAAGATGCAGAAGCAAAAATTTCAGAAGCAAATGCTATGAGTGAATTAGCTCGTAAAAAGCATTTTTATTTTCTTTTATCTTTCTGCCAGTCTTGGGGCTTGAATTCAGGGCCTGAGCACTGTCCTCGGGTTTTCTCAAGTCTAGCCCTCTGCCACTTGAGCCCCAGTGCCACATCTAGATTTTCTATCTATGTGATACTGAGCAATCAAACCCAGATCTTCATGGATGCTAGGCAAACACTCTACCACTATGCCAAACACTCAACCCTGACATAGTAATTATGAAGTCATCATCATCCTATCAAAATAACCTTTCTCTTACAAAGAATGAACACTTATCTATGTGTGTAATGTTTTTTTTAAATTTCACTACTTCTTCTGTGTTTTACCCTCTTGCATTTTTACACATGACAGTAAAGCTAATCATCAGGAAAAAATTGATTAGGATACAGAAACCTAATAATATCCTAGTAGATTGATGTCAAAAATATGTGCAAGATGCCCTGTGTGTTTGACCTAGTGGTAGAGTCCTTGGCTACCACGCAAAAAGCCTCAGGTTTAATTCCTCATTAACACATACATAGAAAACGCTGCAAGTGGTGCTGTGGCTCGGTGGGACAGCTAAAGCCTAAAGAAAGCCCAAGACCAATGTTCAAACTCTGAGGTCAAGTCCCAAGACTAGCAAAAACAAAAAAAATTCGACAAGGGGCAAAATGCAGGCAGAGAAGGCACTGTGAAGCAAATGTTTTGTAAAGGATGAGGGCAATATTGACCCTTAAGTTTGGATCTTACCTAAGAAAGGCTCCTTGAGCCTGAGACCAGACTGGTAGTTGGGCCTAGTGGAAGACATTGGGATTGGACAAATAAGGTGTGCTGTTTACTACATCCAAATGTACACTGTGAGATTGGAGGAGAGATTCAGCCTCCAGTATGTCTTTGGTGAGGTCTTCTGTGAGCAAGGACCTTTGGTCATTGGGCCCTGAAAGGTGACCCTGCCTCCCTCACAATGGAACAGAATATGGAACCCTGGTAACCAAGCCACTGTAACTAACAACCAACTCAAGCCAGCTCACTTGTCCTGTGGCTCAGGAGGAAGAAAGATGTTGCTGTGCTGTTGCCAAAGGTCAGTAAACTCGAGTCTCAGGCATGGAAGTTGTGGATGTCTTACTCGAAGATGTACATGCTAGATCATTGCCAAGCCACAAATCCAGTATAACAGGCTTTTCTCTAAGAAGAAGGCCAGGAAAATCCAGGGCAACCAGACGAGTTATATTTCTAAGAAGAAATGTATTTGACCCCATCATCCTCCCCACACACTACAACTTTCCTTTTTTTTAAAAATTTTTTATTGTAATTAGTAAAAGGCTTACATGATATTTGCCAGATAGAAGGTGCATTGATTCACATACATTGATACCCTTTCACATGTCTTGGTACCCATTTCCCTCCAACCCCACACCCCCCACCCGTCTTGGTTTTGCCCCCTTCCCTATCAAATTTCAAATATCCAAATACAAATAAATTCAATATATCACATAACAAAGTGAGATACTATACCAGTATGGGATAACCAAGGGACAGCAAAGGAGATAAGAGACAACATAGTACATTAAGGACAACAATCATTCATAATGTGCCTTTTGTTTCAATATCCTGGAGGTCCTTTCATTACCTTCACATTATATGGCCTTATATATGGCCTTTTGTTCTATTGCAAATCTCTGCTAGTAGAGCCCAATGTTTCTACTGATTATGACGAATGAGGGAAACAACTGAGCCTATGTTCTTTGAGTCTGGCTTACTTCACTTAATATGATTTGTTCTAAGTCATTCCATTTCCTAACAAATGGGGCGATGTCATTCTTTCTGACAGCAGCATAGAATTCTATTGTGTACAAATACCGCAACTTGTTGATCCAATCATCAACTGAGGGACATATGGGTTGGTTCCATATCTTTGCTATTGTGAATAGTGCTTCAATGAGCATTGTTGTGCTAGTGGGTTTAGTATGCCCTTGTTTCTGGATTGTTGAGTAAATGCCAAGTAGTGGAATTGCTGGGTCATCGGGGAGTTCTATGTTTAGCCTTTTGAGGCACTGCCACACTGCTTTCCATAGTGGTTGAACGAGTTTGCACTCCCACCAACAGTGTAGTAGTGATCCCTCCTGGCCACATCCCCTCCATCACCTGCTGTCATTCGTTTTCCTGATCCTGGCCATTCTAACTGGAGTGAGGTGGAATCTTAGAGTTGTTTTGCTTTGCAATTCATTTATGACCAGAGATGTTGAGCATTTCTTCATGTGTCAATAAGCCATTTTTGTTTCTTCTTCAGAGAAGACTCTCTTTAAGTCTTTGGCCCATTTTTAATGGGATGGGTGTTACTTTGGAGGTTAGTTTTGGAGTGATTCAATTTTTTGAGTTGTTGATATATTTTAGATATGAGGCCTTTGTCCGTTGTTTGGTTGGTGAAGATCTTCTCCTACTCTGTAGGCTTCCTGATTAGTTTACTAGCTATATCCATTGCCATACAAAAGCTCTACAGTTTAATGCAGTCCCACTTATCCAGCCTTTCTCTGATTTGTTGTGATTCTTGGTCCTTATTAAGAAAGTTTCGACGTGTGCCAAGGATGCCTAGTGTATCTCCTATTCCTTCCTGTAAACGTTTCAGTGTGTCCGCTTTTACCTCCAGGTCTTTGATCCATTTGGAGTTAATTCTAGTGCAAGGTGACAAAGAAGGACCCAACCTTAGTTTTCTGCAGGTGCTTAACCAGTTCTGCCAGCACAACTTGTTGAAGAGGCTATCTTTCTTCCATTCCATTTTTTGGCTCCCTGGTCAAAGATTAGGTGGCCCTAGGTCTGTGGTTTAATAACTGGGTCCGCAGGTCTATTCCATTGGACTTCAGGCCTGTTCTTGTGCAATACCAAGCTGTTTTAAGAATTATAGCTCTGCAATAGAGTCTAAAGTTTGGAATTGAAATTCCTTCAGCTCTGTTCTTTCTGCTAAGAAATGTTTTTGCTATACGGCTCTTTTACTATTCCATGTGAAATTTTGAATTGCCTCTTCTATTTCTTTAAAGAATGACATTGGGATGTTGATGGGTATTGCATTGAATTTGTAGATAGCCCTTGGCAAGATTGTCATTTTCACAATGTTGATTCTTCCAATCCAGGAGCATGGGAGGTTTTTCCATTTCCTTAGTTCTGCTTTAATTTCCTTTTTTAGGGTTTTAAAATTTTCATCTAAACGGTCCTTTACATTCTTAGTTAAGCTAATTCCTAGGTACTTTATTTTCTTTGAGGCTATTGTGAAAGGAGTTTCTTTCCTGATTATTGCCTCGTTCCTCTCACTGTTGGCGTAAAGGAAGGCAGTTGATTTTTGAGGGATGATTTTATGGCCTGCTACCCATCCAAAGCTTTGAATCAGCTCAAGGAGCTTGGGAGTAGAGTCTATAGAATTCTTTAAATACAGAATCATGTCATCTGCAAAGAGGGATATTTTTATTTCCTCTTTCTCCACTTGGATCCCCTTTATGCTTGCTTCTTGCCTTATTGCACTGCCTAGGAATTCTAGTACTATGTTAAAAAGGAGTGGAGAGAGTGGACATCCTCAATGCTACCCCTTACCACTTTTATGCTAAGCTTAGGCCTGTGGCATTTTACGCACAATTCAACGCTTTTTTTTTTGCTGGTTAATTAAAGGTAAAAATCTTATGGAATTTATTGCATGGCTGATTTTGAACTGGAATCCTCAGGTCTCAGCTTATCTTGAGTAGCTAGGATTACAGTACTTTTACAACCTGCATGCTCATACACATCGCTTCTGATCCAAACACTCATTGTTCAATTTAACTAACAAGATGTGAGGAATGATGATTGACTGTAATTTACTAGATGGGATTCTAGTGAGTATATATTTCCACTTCCACTCTGAAGCCAGGGAAATGTTTCTGGTACTTGTTTCAACTATCTCCCAAAGAGGAAATGATGTGTGAGTACGTTTGCTAGTATTTCAGATAGGAGATGGACTTTGGTGTTTGGAACCTGTTGGGCAGAGTGTATCAACTGGGCTGTGATAACAGAGATGATGTTACAGACAGTAATATTTTCATAACAGACAGACTTAGTCCAGATCCTTGGATTTCAGGCCTTGAGTAGATAGAATTACAAGTGTGAGCTGCCACCACCACCTGGTTCATTTTGGAAACCTTAATTGCTTCTCATTTGTTCCTTTCCTTTTTTGGAAGATTGATCTAAGCTGGCTGATTGTGCATCACAATGAAGTGATTGGCCTCAGGAATTGCAAATATTTGTTTCATCAGCACGGAATGAATGAAAGTTGATCTAAACCCAATAGTATTTTCCTTCTGATAAATAGGGAACTTACCTATATCATTTTTCCTTGCCTTTGCTTTCCCAAAGCAAGCAACATGTTTCTTAAAAACTATACTTCATGAGAATATTATAATTAGAAGCTATCTTCTGCACACTTCAGAATAGTCCTTGCATTTATAAACTTATATTACAATATTAGGTAGAAGAATGGTGACTTTTAGTTTCATAACTATTTCATATGTTTTACTCTTTAAGGCTCATTAACTCAAGAAGGGATTAAATACATTTAGATAATAGTAGATCATAGCTGCTTCTGATTTGATGTGTGAGCAGAGGATACACAGATTTATTAGGATTACTCAAAAGTTTTGTTCAAATTTTCAGTAGTAGACTGCTATGCTAACGGGAAGGTGATAGTAATGATGCTGAAATTCTATGAATCAGCTATGAAGCAGAATTTCAGGGGAGAGTATTTGCTAGGGACTTAATTTCTAAGACGCATATCAAGAATATTGAACTATAACAGTAAATGATGGAGGACTCAGCGTCACATTTTGTTTGTTTTATGCAAGTCTTGGGACTTGAACCCAGGGCCTGGGAACTGTCCTTAAAAGTTTTTTTTTTTGCTTCAGGCTAGTGTTCTACCACTTGATCCACAGATCCACCTCCAGATTTTTGGTAATGAACTGTAAATCAGAATATCATGCAATTTGTTTGGGCTGGATTCAAACCTGATTCTCTGTAGATAGGATTCCAAGTGTGAGCGCACAGAGCCTGGCTAGTATCATTCATCATTCAAGTGATGGGACTGCAATTCTGCACCTGGGTCTTGTCACTGAGCTTTTCAGCTCAAGACTACTGCCCTATCCCTTGAGCCATAGGGCCACTTCTGGGTTTCTGGTGGTTAATTGGAGATAAGAGTCACATGGACTTCAGTGCCCAGGCTGACTTTGAACTGCTATCCTTTGATCCCAGCCTCTTGGGTAGCTACATTTACAAGTGTGAGCCACCACACCCGGCTAAATTATTTTTTAAGTTAATTTCTTTTGTTAAGTCAATATATAGTTGGCATACGGTTACATAAGTAATGAACACATTTCTTAAGAAAATTGTTATCCCCTCCCTCCTTTTTCTCTGTTTTCCTACCCTCAGCCCCCTCTCTACCCAGATTGTTCAGTTCATTTCCGTTTAGTGTCTTCCAAGTATCACTGTTCAATTGGTTCACCCATTTTCCTTTGTTTTTTTTATACCATTTTATTATACCCTCTCCATTCCCAAAATCACATAAACCTATGTACAAGACACAGGGTAGCCGAATTCAACACAGTGACTACAGAGAATAAAACTAAAGGGAAAAAGAAGAAAAGAGGTAAAAAGCAAAGAAAATGAAAGAACATCATACAGTACCTTAGAAGCAACAACACTGAAAAAACAATACATAAAACCTTGGGCTGAAAATGAAGCTTGCCTAGCATGTATGAAACCCTGGATTCCATTCCTCAGCACCACATAAACAAAATCTGGAAGTGCCACTGTGACTCAGCTGGTAGATTTCTAACGTTCAGCACAGAGTGTCTCCAAGTGACAAAAATCTGTCACATTTAAGTCAGGCTTCAAAACTTTGCTAGGAACCAGTTACATGATTTGGAAGAAAGTCCAATTTTCAAAAAATCACTAGCCAGGCGCTGGAGGGTCATAATTGTCATTCTACTAGCCAGGGCGAAGGTGATTCAAAGCCTTTGCAAGCAAAAAAACGAAAACAAAAAAAACCTGTAAGATTCTACTCTCCACTTTTCCACCCAAAAACTAAGTGGAGTTGTGGCTGAAACTGGTACAGCATTAGCCTTCAGGAAAAAGAACTAAGAGACCTTGCCCAGGTCCAAAGTTCAAGCTCCCCACCAAGAAAGAAAAAAAAGGAGTACAGATACCTTAGTTTCAAAAGTATATCTGGATATCTTAGTAGATTTTTCTGATCTTTCCTCATTCATCTGATGGAACCACATAATCTTGATCCAGATCTGACAAAGAGCCTGCATTGTGCTTAATAAATTCATTCCACATATTCCAGTAGAATCTTGACAGCTAACAGCCACTTACCAATGCTTTATTCTACGTTTAGGCCAGTATGTCTTCATACCATCTACACAGTCAGCTATATCATCTTTCCAGAAGTATCATTGAGTGTAGAACACTCAGAACTAAAATAATTGCATAAAGATGTAATAACATCCCTTGATTCATTAAGAAAATTTCTGTACCACTTAGAGCAAGTACATTAGTGGTATTTACCTCTAGCCTCTTTTTTAAAAAAATTTATTAACATTGAAATTTACATCATATTTCAAATGTCATGTTTAACCAACAAGTATTCAAGAAGGTAATCGGTATACAATCACTGGCACATAGATTTTCGAATATAATAAAAATTAAGCTGAGTCTTTTTATGTCATAGATACAGATTAAACTATAATAAAACACATGTCTATAGAGTGTATAGTCTATCCTAGATTTTTATGTCTATGTAGTTATGTTTATATCTCCAAAATTATGTCCAGAACTTTGGGTATCAACTATTCAATCATCGCTCTACTACTGTTTGAAACTAATATCCATATATTAAGGATACCATGTACCTTTTGTTCCTTGGTCTTGACTTATCTCACTCAACAGGATTCACTCTAATTTCATCCACTACCCCAAAATGCCATTATTATTTTTTTCTGTGCAGATCTTCTTTTTATGTATTTATTTTTATTGTAATTTATAGAAGGGTTACATTATATTCACCAGATAGAAGGTGCATTACTTCTCAAACTTTGATACCCCATGTAATGATATGGTCCCCATTTCCCTTCCCCTACCCCCACTCATGTTCATTTCCCCCCTTCCCTCTCCAATTTCAAATAACCAATTAGGCACATATGAAATATATCAGAAAACAAGGTGAAATATTGTAACAATATGATATAACCAAGGGATAGCAAAAGAGATAAGAGATCACATAGTTCATTAAGGACAACAATCACTCATTATATGAGTTTTGTTTCTTTATCCTGGAGGTCCTTACATTTAGTGTCATACTATTTGTCACGATGTCTCTAGATTTTGTTCTATTGTAAATCTCTGGTAGCAGAGCCCAAGGTTTCTACTGAATTGGACAAATGAGGGAGACTCTTGGGCCTATGTTCCTTTGAGTTTGGCTTACTTCACTTAATATGATTTTTTTCCTTTTCATCCACTTCCCCGAGAATGCCATTATTTTATCTTGTCGGTTGGCTATGTATCATTCCATTGTGTGTGCGTGCGTTTGTGTGTGTGTGTGTGTGTGTGTATCACATTTTTTGTAGTAGGGCATCTGGTTGTTTCCATCATCCAGCCTCATTTTCTACAGATATTTTATAGTCTCTTTTTTATTTTCAGGGTAATGTATAGACGGGTTACGATTACATTTACAGGTAGTGGACTGCATTACTTCTCACACATTTATTCCACTCCATATGTTTTTGTCCCCAGTTCCCTCTCCCCTCCCCTTCCCAATCATCTTGTTTCTCCCCTTCCCTTTCCTATTTGACATAAACAAATAAACATATATACAATATGCCAGGGAAAAAATCAGATACAGTAACAATCTGACATTAACCAAAGGGCAAAATAAGAGATGAGAAATAACATAGTAGATTAAGGACAAAAATCACACAAGATTAAGAGCAACGATGACACAAGATATAGCTCTTGTTCCCATATGCTAGAGATCCTTTCATTTAGTCTCATCCTATATGACCTTATATACCTAGGTTTTTGAGTTATTGTAATCCTCTGCTAGGAGAGTCCTAGATGTGAACTAATAAGTGTGAGGTACCATCACCAGGCTGCTGCTCTGTTACTATGCAGGTTCTGGATCAAGAACTTCAAGTTCTTACTTCAATTTTTTCTTCTCTTGCCTGATACTCTGCCATTTGAACGAAGCCCCAGTTCCTGGTCTTTGTTGGGTAATGAGAGATATTATGATTTTCTAATATTCAGAGCAATGATTATAAAACCCAGCATTTTACTTACTTGAATAAATTAAGAGACAGGACCTAGTGAGATGGAAAACAAAATTATTTTTCAAGTTGCTATCCTGTTCTAATGCATAAGTCTGGCTATTTTGCTTACACACAAATATGTATTTTACCAGTTTCTACTCTATTTTTGCTTAGCTTAAAACGACCACTGCCATTTCATAGATTTTGTTGTTGTTGTTTGCGGTGCTTGAACTCTGTGCCTGGGCTGTTCCTCAGATCTTTAGTTCAATGCCAGTGCTCTAGTACTTTTGATTTGGCCAGTCCTGGGCTTGAACTCAGGGACTGAGCACTGTCCTTATATTTTCTCAAGGCTAGGGCTCTACCACTTCAGCTTCAGCACCGCATCCAGCATTTTTCTATGTACGTGGTATTGAGGAATTGAACCCAGGTTTTCGTGCATGCTAGGCAAGCACTCTACCACTAGGCCAAACTCTGTGTGAAGTCACAGAATGGAGGTGTGTGAACTCACAATGGAGGTGAGTGAAGTCACAGAATGGAGGTGAGTGAAGACATAGAATGGAAGAGTGTGAAGTCATAGAATGGAGGTGTGTGATGTCAGAATGGAGGTATGTGAAGTCACAGAATGGAGGTATGTGACATCATAAATGTTGGTGTGTGAAGTCATAGAATGGAGGTGTGAAGTCATAGAATGGAGGTGTGAAGTCATAGAATGGAGGTGTGTGAAGTCATAGAATCCAGGTGTGTGAAGTCAGATTGGAGGTGCGTGAAGTAAAAGAATGGAGGTTGTCAACTCAGAAAGGAGGTGTGTGAAGTCATAGAGTGGAGGTGTGTGAAGTTATAGAATGCAGGTGTGTGAAATCATAGAATGGATGTGTGTGAAACCACAGAAATGAGGTGTTTGAAGACAAAATGGAAGTGTGTGAAGTCAGAATGGAGGTGTGTGAAGTCATAGAATGGAGGTGTGTGAAGTCATAGAATGGAGGTGTGTGAACTCATAGAATGGAGGAGTGTGAAGTCATAGAATGGAGGTGTGTGAAGTCACAGATGGAGGTGTGTGAAGTCATAGAATGGAGGTGTGTGAAGTCACAGAATGGAGGTGTGTGAAGTCACAGAATGGAGGTGTGTGAACTCAGAATGGAGGTGTGTGAATTCACAGAAGGGAGGTTTGTGAAGTCATAGAATGGATGTTTCTGAAGTAAGAATGAAGGTGTGTGAAGTCATAGAATGGAGGTGTGTGAAGTCAAAATGCAGGTGTGTGAAGTCAAACAATGGAGGGGTGTTAAGTCACAGAATGGAGGTGTGTGAAGTCACAGAATGGAAGTGTGTGAAGTAAAAATGGAGGTGTGTGAAGTCAGAGAATGGAGGTGTGTGAAGTCATAGAATGGAGGTGTGTCAAGTCAGAATGGAGATGTGTGAAGGCACAGAATTGAGGTGTGTGAAGTCATAGAATGTTGGTGTGTGAAGTCATACAATGGAGGTGTATGAAGTCATAGAATGGAGGTGTGTGAAGTCATAGAATTGAGGTGTGTGAAATCATAGAATGGAGGTTTGTGAAGTCACAGATTGAGGTGTGTGAAGTCAGAATGGTGGTGTGTGAAGTCAGAATGGAGGTGTGTAAAGTCATAGAATGGAGGTGTATGAAGTCACAATGCAGGTGTGTGAACTCAGAGAATCGAGGTGTGTGAAGTCACAATGTAGGTGTGTGAAGTCATAGAATGGAGGTGTGTAAACTCATAGAATGTAGGTGTGTAAAGTAAAAAAATGTAGATGTGTGAAGTCATAGAATGGAGGAGTTTGAGTCACAGAATGGAGGTGTGTGAAGTCATAGAATGGAGGTGTGTGAAGTCATAGAATGGAGGTGTGTGAAGTCATATAGTGGAGGTGTATGAAGTTACAGAATGGAGGTGTGTGAAATCACAGAATGGAAGTGTGTGAAGTCATAGAGTGGAGATGTGTGAAGGGACAGAATGGAGGTGTGTGAAATCATAGAATGGAGGTGTGTGAAGTCAGAGAATCGAGGTGTGTGAAGTCACAGAATGGAGGTGTGTGAAGTCATAGAATGGAGGTGTGTGAAGTCAGATTGGAGGTGTGTGAAGTAAAAGGATGGAGGTGTGTCAACTCAGAAAGGAGGTATGTGAAGTCATAGAATGGAGGTGTGTGAAGTCAAAGAATGGAGGTGTGGGAAATCATACAATGGAGGTGTGTGAAGTGACAGAACTGAGGTGTGTGAAGTCAGAATGGAGGTGTGTGTATTCAGAATGGAGGTGTGTGAAGTCAGAGACTGGAGGTGTGTGAAGTCACAATGCAGGTGTGTGAACTGATAGAACGTAGGTGTGTGAAGTCACAATGTAGGTGTGTGAAGCCATAGAATGGAGGTGTGTGAAGTCATAGAATGGAGGTGTGTGAAGTCACAAAATGGAGGTGTGTGAAGTCATATAATGTAGGTGTGTGAAGTCACAGAATGGAGGTGTGTGAACTCAGAATGGAGGTGTGTGAAGTAACAGAATGGAGGTGTGTGAAGTCATAGAATGTAGATATGTGAAGTCACAGAATGGAGGTGTGTGAAGTCACAGAATGGAGGTGTCTGAAGTCAGAGAATCGAGGTATGTGAAGTCACAGAATGGAGGTGTGAGAAGTCACAGAATGGAGGTGAGTGAACCCACAATGGAGGTGAGTGAAGTCACAGAATGGGGGTGTGTGAAGTCATAGAATGGAAGTGTGTGAAGTCATAGATAGAGGTGTGTGATGTCTGAATGGAGGTGTGTGAAGTCACAGAATGGAGGTATGTGACGTCATAAATGTTGGTGTGTGAATTCATAGAATGGAGGTGTGTGAAGTCAAAGAATGGAGGTGTGTGAAGTCATAGAATGGAGGTGTGTGAAATCACAGAATGTAGTTGTGGGTAGTCACAGAGTGTATGTGTGTAAAGTCACAGAGTGGAGGTGTGTGAAGTCTCAGAATGGAGGTGTGTGAAGTCATAGAATGGAGGTGTTTGAAGTCATGGAATGTTGGTTTTTGAAGACACAGAATGGAGGTATGTGAAGTCATAGAATGGAGGTGTGTGAAGTCAGATTGGAGGTGTGTGAAGTAACAGAATGGCGGTGTGTCAACTCCGAAAGGAGGTGTGTGAACTCATAGAATGGAAGTGTGTGAAGTCATAGAATGCAGGTGTGTGAAATCATAGAATGGAGGTGTGTGAAGCCACAGAAATGAGGTGTTTGAAGTCAAAATGGAAGTGTGTGAAGTCAGAATGGAGATGTGTGAAGTCATAGAATGGAGGTGTGTGAAGTCATAGAATGGAGGTGTGTGAAGTCACAGAATGGAGGTGTGTGAACTCATAGAATGGAGAAGTGTGAAGTCACAGATGGAGGTGTGGGACGTCACAGAATGGAGGTGTGTGAAGTCACAGAATGGAGGTGTGTGAAGTCAGAATGGAGGTGTGTGAATTCAAAGAAGGGAGGTTTGTGAAGTCATAGAATGGATGTTTCTGAAGTAAGAATGAAGGTGTGTGAAGTCATAGAATGGAGGTGTGTGAAGTCAAAATGCAGGTGTGTGAAGTCAAACAATGGATGTGTGTTAAGTCAAAGAATGGACGTGTGTGAAGTCACAGAATGGAAGTGTGTGAAGTCAAAATGGAGGTGTGTGAAGTCAGAGAATGGAGGTGTGTGAAGTCATAGAATGGAGGTGTGTCAAGTCAGAATGGAGATGTGTGAAGGCACAGAATGGAGGTGTGTGAAGTCATAGAATGTTGGTGTGTGAAGTCATACAATGGAGGTGTATGAAGTCATAGAATGGAGGTGTGTGAAGTCATAGAATGGAGGTGTGTGAAATCATAGAAGGGAGGTTTGTGACGTCACAGATTGACGTGTGTGAAGTCAGAATGGAGGTGTGTGAAGTCAGAATGGAGGTGTGTAAAGTCATAGAATGGAGGTGTGTGAAGTCACAATGCAGGTGTGTGAACTCAGAGAATGGAGGTGTGTGAAGTCATAGAATGGAGGTGTGTAAAGTCATAGAATGTAGGTGTGTAAAATCAAAAAATGGAGGTGTGTGAAGTCATAGAATGGAGGTGTTTGAGTCACACAATGGAGGTGTGTGAAGTCATAGAATGGAGGTGTGTGAAGTCATAGAATGGAGGTGTGGGAAGTCATATATTGGAGGTGTGTGAAGTTACAGAATGTAGGTGTGTGAAGTCACAGAATGGAGGTGTGTGAACTCAGAATGGAGGTGTGGGAAGTCACAAAATGGAGGTGTGTGATGTCATAGAATGGAGATGGGTGAAGGCACAGAATGGAGGTGTGTGAAATCATAGAATGGAGGTGTGTGAAGTCAGAGAATCGAGGTGTGTGAAGTCACAGAATGGAGGTTTGTGAGGTCACAGAATGGAGGTGTGTGAACACACAATGGAGGTGAGTGAAGTCACAGAATGGAGGTGTGTGAAGTCATAGAATTGAGATGTTTGAAGTCACAGAATGGAGGTGTGTGAAGTCATAGAATGGAGGTGTGTGAAGTCACAAAATTGAGGTGTGTGAAGTCCTAGAATGGAGGTGTGTGAAGTCAAAGGATGGAGGTGTGTGAATTCATAGAATGCAGGTGTGTAAAGTCATAAAATGGAGATGTGTGAAGTCACAGAATGGAGCTGTGTGAAATCATAGAATGGAGGTGTGTGAAGTCAGAGAATCGAGGTGTGTGAAGTCACAGAATGGAGGTGCGTGAAGTCAGAGTGGTGTTGTGTGAAGTCACAGAATTGAGGTGTGTGAAGATATAGAATGGAGATGTGTGAAGTCATAGAATGGAGGTGTGTGACGTCGCAGAATCGCGGTGTGTGAAGTCATATAATGGAAGTGTGTGAAGTCATAGAATGGAGGTGTGTGCACTTATAGAAAGGAGGTGTGTGAAGTCATGGATTGGACGTGTGTGAAATCAAAGAATGGAGGTGTGGGAAGTGAAAGAATGGAGGTGTGTGAAGTCAGATTGGAGGTGTGTGAAGTAACAGAATGGAGGTGTGTCAACTCAGAAAGGAGGTGTGTGAAGTCATAGAATGGAGGTGTGTGAAGTCATAGAATAGAGGTGTGTGAAATCATAGAATGGAGGTGTGTGAAGTCACAGAAATGAGGTGTTTGAAGTCAAAATGGAAGTGTGTGAAGTCAGAATGGAGGTGTGTGAAGTCATAGAATGGAGGTGTGTGAAGTCACAGAATGGAGGTGTGTGAACTCATAGAATGGAGGAGTGTGAAGTCATGGAATGGAGGTGTGTGAAGTCAAATCATGGACGTGTGTGAAGTCAAAATTGTGGTGTGTGAAGTCACAAATGCAGGTGTGTGAAGTCACAGAATGGAGGTGTGTGAAGTCAAAATGGAGGTGTGTGAAGTCAAAGAATGGATGTGTTTGAAGTCATAGAATGAAGGTGTATGAAGTCATGGAATGGAGGTTTGTGAAGTCAAACATTGGAAGTGTGTGAAGTTACAGAATGGAGGTGTGCGAAGTCATAGAATGGAGGTGTGTGAAGTCATAGAATGGAGGTGTGTGAAGTCATAGAATGGAGGTGTGTGAAGACATAGATTGGAAGTGTATGAAGTCACAGAAAGGAGGTGTGTGAAGTCAGAGAATGGAGTTGTGTGAAGTCACAATGGAGGTGTGTGAAGTCATAGAATGGAGGTGTGTGAAATCAAAGAATGGAAGTTTGTTAAGTCATAGAATGGATTGTGTGTGAAATCATAGAATGGAGGTGTGTGAAGTCACAGAATTGAGGTGTGTAAAGTCACAGAGTGGAGGTGTGTGAAGTCACAGAATGGAGTTGTGTGTGAAGTCATAGAATGGAGGTGTGTGAAGTCACAGAATGCAGGTGTGTGATGTCAGAATGGAGGTGTGTGAAGTCACCGAATGGAGGTATGTGACGTCATAAATGTTGGTGTGTGAAGTCATAGAATGGAGGTGTGAAGTCATAGAATGGAGGTGTGTGAAGTCATAGAATGGAGGTGTGTGAATTCACAGAAGGCAGGTGTGTGAAGTCACAGAATACAGTTGTTTTGAAGTCATGTAATGGAGGTGTGTGAAGTCAGAATGCAGGTGTGTGAAGTCATAGAATGGAGGTGTGTGAAGTCATAGAATGGAGGTGTGTGAAGTCATAGATTGGAAGTGTGGGAAGTCATAGAATGGAGGTGTGTGAAGTCATAGATTGAAGGTGTGTGGAAGGCACAGTATGGAGGTGTGTGAAGTCACAGAAAGGAGGTGTTTGAAGTCACAGAATGGAGGTGTGTGAAGTCAAAATGGAGGTGTGTGAAGTCAAGGAATGGAGGTGTGTGAAGTCATAGAATGGAGGTGTATGAAGTCATAGAATTGAGGTGTGAGAAGTCAGAATGCAGGTGTGTGAAGTCATAGAATGGAGGTGTGTGAAGTCATAGATTGGAAGTGTGTGAAGTCAGAGAATGGAGGTGTGTGAAGTAATAGAATGGAGGTTTGTGAAGTCAGAATGGAGATGTGTGAAGTCACATAATTGATTTGTGTGAAGTCATAGAATATTGGTGTGTGAAGTCCTAGATTAGAGTTGTATGAAGTCATAGAATGGAGGTGTGTGAAGTCAGAATGCAGGTGTGTGAAGTCATAGAATGGAGGTGTGTGAAGTCATAGAATGGAGGTGTGTGAAGTCATAGA